>NC_066567.1:8067484-8174984 GCF_024679095.1 Eriocheir sinensis
TTCCATCTTTCATAGTATTTTTTTTATTACGCTAAATTTTTTTTTGCCGATAAGAGTATATTTGCTTATATTGAAAGGAACTGAATATGAATGACATGAATATTTCGCAGCAAGTGACACTGGCACTGATATTATTTTGGGTATTATCATTGTTGCCTGGTTAATATATATATATATATATATATATATATATATATATATATATATATATATATATATATATATATATATATATATGAAAGATGGAAGAGAGGGGAGCTAGGTTCAAACGGTCAAATAGCCTATGACTGGCCTCTCTCTCTCTCTCTCTCTCTCTCTCTCTCTGACTCCAAGCACGTACGTTTTTTTCTTTATTAGCTATATATAGGAATTGTCTGGCCAAAGTACAAGAAATTAACATATGTACGAGACACAGTTATCACCTTATGGTAGTGTCAAAATAAGTATTGTATGTGCCATAATTCGTCATCGCCTCGCCGCAATCACAAGCTCGTGTCGCCAACTGCCGTTGAATAACTCTCGTACACAGCGGGCTGTGTACGTTTTTATTATGTTTTTATTACAGCTAGCTTGTTTGTTGGTCTGTTTAGTGTATCAGCTAAAGCTTTGTTAACATAAAAGATGCAGAACATGCAGTATAGCACTATACAATACAGGTATATTAATACTTATAACAGTAATAATATCGTCATCCGGAGGCGTTTGAACGTTGGTTTTTTTTCACAGCGTATCGCCGTGCTTCAAAATGATTCGCGTCGGTGTTTCTAAATATTCGTGTTTAGCAAGATAACGGAGGCTCCTATGGTTATTTTTGATATCGCATCTTAATCTACGGTATTTTCTACGTTTATCAGTAGGTCTGTTTTTCTTTTAAACTTGGTAATAAAAAAAAAATGATCGTTTTGACAAAAATCCTCAGGGGGGGGGCAAATGTGGCCCGGGTCGGAACGAATAGGGTTAATTTATTAGGTTATTATTATTTTCCGTATATTTTGCTTAATATTCAGGGTAGACATAATTAGGGACAGCCACTGAAAAGCTGAAAAAAAATTGCCAGGCCACCTTTTGTTGGGAACCTGGTGGGGTACGTCTTCATACATGACACCCCCAGGCCCCCCGCCCCCTCCTTTAGCTACCCCACTGATTACCCATTAAACGAGCCGGGATGGCACCCCCTTCAAGCTGTCACCCGGGGCGGACCGCCCCCCCCCGCCCCCCCCTTAGTACGCCACTGCTTCTCTCCTCCTCTTCTACGTATCATCGCCGCCATCTCTTCCTCCTTTAATTCTAACTTCTCCCCTTCCTTCTTTCGTTCTCTCTGCTTTTTTTCCTCCTCCTCTCCCTCCCTTTCCTTATCACCACGGAATAATCTTCATCTCTTCGTCATGGGGACAAAAATTAGCACCAACGTCACATATACATTCGGTGTCCTCCTTCACTAACACCTTTTTGTAACACCTTTCGCCATTAGCAGTAAATTGTGCAAGCTTTTCAACCTCTTTTGTCCCAATACTCCTACACGTATGTGAGGCGTGTGGACATGTGCCACAGCCGCCGGGACACCTGTTTACGATGACTCCATGCCCTCCAAACTTCTTGTCGTAAATGTAATGAGGCTTTGGGGCACAGATACTCTTGGAAGCCGTGTTTTGCTCATCCCACTCACGTATTATATTTGTATCATCGTCAGACTTACACTGGTTATCAAGACTCCTGGTGGTCACTCGATGGTTTGTCTTCGCGGTATCAAGGCGTTCAGTCACGTGGAGGCTCGTATCGCTTTCCTTACTTGGGTGTTCTGTCGAGCGCAAGTTTGTGTCGCTGTTTTCACTGGAGTGGTTGACGGCGGAGGGTGTGATTTCACTTGGGGTTCTTGCGGTCGTGCTGGTAATATCGCTTCTTGTTACGTGCACTGTCACAAGCCCTACAACAAGTGCTAACAACAGTGACCCCGACAGGACGGCAAGCCAAACTACCCTCCGTGCCACGAGTCTTCTAGAGCAGCGAGGAGTGACCTCTTCTCCCTGTGCCTCCTGCTGGGCGGCCTGCTTCATGGCGGGGCTGGTGCTGGCAGTGGTGGTGGTGGTGGTAGTGTGCGAACCCATCTCGTGCGGCGACCAGGGTTGCCAACTGGCAGTTTTCATTACCAGATTTACCACAATCTGGTAATAAAAAACGAGTTTGGTAATGAATTACTGTGTTTTGGCAATCTGGTAATGGGAGTGTAAAAATTTGGTAATAAGTGAATATGTAAAGAAATAGGAATAAAAATTATATATATATATATATATATATATATATATATATATATATATATATATAGATATATATATATATATATATAGAGAGAGAGAGAGAGAGAGAGAGAGAGAGAGAGAGAGAGAGAGGCGCTAGACACGTTCAGTTCCAGTATGGGACGGGGCTCTTACAGGCCCACGGACAACACGACAAAAGTGCGAAATCGAATGAAACATAAGATGTTGGAGGCTATTTTGAGGATACGCACAACCTTGATTGTTGTAAAGATCTAATAATTACTGAAAGCATGTTAGAGAAATTCAATGTTGGTATGTATGAACATACAAGAAGTCAAGATTGTCAGAGTAGTAAGGATGATGGCCTTAATGCTCTGTACGAATAACTCCCAACTCTTGCCTCTGGATCCACTCACCAGCTGATCTGTCCCATGGCATCTCTCACAGTAAGTTTATTTCTTATCACAGTTTTCTTATCCCAGTCAGTAGCATTATTCGTGTAACTTGTATGTACATTGGATCTATAATTAGCAATAATTAAAAAGTTTGGTAATGAAATGACGAATCTGGTAATAACTGGAGTCGAACTTGGTAATGCCTGTCGTACAAGAGTTGGCAACCCTGGCGGCGACTACCTTGGTGGCGAATATGTTGTATTCTGACTGTTTACAATAATGTGAAGCGACCAACTGTGGCAGACTGAACGTTCCCCCCTGTTCCCCCCCTCTACTGCGCATGCGCCGACCTGTGTTTATATGCGCTACTCGGCCCACTCCAAAACACTGGAAAAATCGGTCCCCCCGAGCAACATTACCAGATTGTCGTACTGAGCCTTTTATGTTTGCCGATTTCCGACCCAATAATTAAACTGCTTTCATCACCCAAATAACTGCCTTCATATATGGATATCGTTTAAATGGTTAATTATTGGTGCTTGTTGGCAACAGTTATAGCCAGAAACCGGTAATTACGCGGCTTCGGAGTACGATAATCTGGCAACGGTGCCCTCGAGTCCCGAGCTCGCCTGCCTCACCTCAGCAGCCGCACCCTTTTTTTAGTATGGTATTTTACCTGTATACAATAGGTACAGGATGTAAGCCATGAAGTTGTGACCTCATCTTCCCAGCAGGAGCAGAAGGCTAGCAATCCTGCCCTCCTATATGTGTATGTGATCCTGCGGCAGTGAAAGGCCGACAGTCCTGCCCTCCTGAGTGTGTGTGTGTTTTGTCTTGCTACAAGATCAGAAACGGTTTGAGCCATGCCATGAAAGGGAGGAGCATGCCGTCCCAACCCCCAGACAGTACAGAGTGTGATTATACAACTAAGGATACATGGGTAATTATAAATAGCACCAGGAATAAAAAAAACATTATATCCTTGCATGTATCTATATTATATTTGGAAAAATATGCTTGTTGTATGTATCCCTGATAATAAAATTTATCTACATGTGCTTAAATTTAAGTGAATGAAAGCATAAGAGAGTAAAGTGAATGGAAGCATAGTGAGTTCCTCCCTTCTCCCTTGTTGTTTACCTGCAACAATAAACTATCAATCAATCAATCATAATCAAGTACTGGCAGATCTTTCGTAACAAATCTGCAATCGCTCCTTCAGACCTATTTGTTGTAACTCCTGATCTACCCACTAGAGTCCACCAGTTCAAAATAGCCTCCCAGAATCCCTGGTCATCCTTTAGTCTCTCTATTTAAATCAGCACTAGCTCATCATATAGGGGTAAAGCTTTTAGAATATCACTACATGGACTATAGCTCTTCACCTTTAATATTATGAATTTTATTACGTTGATTGCGCATCTGCAGAGTGCTGGCTTCCTAGAGCCCCCGCCTCATCAAGTGGATTTTGAGGTTGGGAAGCCTATCCTAACGTAACCTGGTGGGCGCCTCCCAAAACATACTAACCTAAGGGAGTTGTTACAGTCTTCATAATATTAATCTAGAGCATATAAAGGTATTTTGTAAAGGATTGGTGACCATAATTATTAATGTGGCAGCAGTCTCGCCTAGGAAATAACCCCAACAAGTGATACAGAAAGAAGGGAAACCAATTTACTGAAGGCTTTTAGTTGTACGTTTTGATACCGTTAATGAGGATTCACGCCCCGGTCTGCCGCCGCAGCAGCGCTCCACAGGGCCGCTAACATCACAGTGGAAAATAACAGGCATGCAAATGACAGAATAAGGAGGGGGGACCGATGTCTCGTCGGGGGACCGATCAGTCTGCAGTAGATGCGGGCCATCCTTTCCTTTATATTTCGAGGGTTGTTAGCCCTCGCGGGCTATATGCCATTGGCTGGCCCGCCTCTCTCTTGATATCTCTAAGCCACGGACGCGTCACGCCCAAAAACGCCAGACCCGCACCCAGCACGGCCCCAGCGGCCAGCGCGCAGCGTACGGAAGCTCCTGGAGACAGGCGGCTCATTCTGGCGCCCGACGCATCTGATTGGCTGTTCAGCAGCGCGTCTGTGATTGGTTCACTTCGCCTCCCATCTCTCCCTCTCGCTTTCGATGACGTCATTTGTAAACAAAACTCAGCTGACAAGCCTGACAGCGAAGGAGATGTACAGGGATGGGAGATGCCTGACATTATACGGCACCCTTTGCAGTCACCCTTGACGACATAGGGCATTATAATAATATAGATGGCTACATTAAACAAATAAGATGTGGCAAGTATAACAGGTGGGGGCACACCCAGATGATTCGTCACCCATGCTTCAAATAGTGCAACTTTCAGTATAAATGACTGCTTGTAGTGATATTAGCGAATATTTAGTGGCGTTAGTGACTATTTAGCGATGTTAGCAACTATTTAGGGGCGTTATCGACTGGTAAGGTCTTAAGGGATGCTTAGTGTAGCGAAACATTTTTTTATCTTGGGCGAATCCACCAGGGAGCGAACAGTTTAAGGTGCGAATACCTACAGGTGGCGAAACCACTGGGAAGCCCTCTTTAAAGGTGTCCAGACCTTGAATACAAAGCATAAGCCGACTTACAATTGGAACCCATTTATTGCTAAGTAAACAGAGGTTTGGAGTTTTAAGTAAAGTCGCCGTAGGGTTAGGTAAGTCAAGTCCATAAGGATATAAATTAATCAGCCCTGCAAAGTTAATTTCAGCTGGCTCACAAATTTAGATTAGCCATGCACTTCTCAAATAACTCGTTACCATAGCCCGCAACCTTGACTGCTGTGCAATATTCCATGAACATGTATCTGATCCATACGGTAATGTTGGCAAAATGATGCTATTCCTTACGTCCCTCTTCACCTCCATGAAACATTAAAATCCTACCCAGTGCTTCTAAAACATTCCTACATTTTACATCCCCTGTCCTTGTTCCACCATCCACTTCTACATGCTTACATAACACTGTCCCCAGGCATATACTAAAAATCTTTATCAACCTAACTTTCCTGTTCACCTATCACTACCCCACATTTTTCGGTATTCATTATGCACTTCACCACTTTCTTCTTGGTGTTTTTACCCACCTCATGAGATAGAGCTCCTCATTACGAGTAAATTGAACCCCATATTGACAAGGCGCACTCTTTATAATGGCGACACAGAATTTTTAAAATTTAATTGCATTTTTAGCGATCAGAAGTCGGCAGCGATACATCAACCCGCATCAAAGCCAGAGGGCACACTGGGTTAGGTTAGTTGGTTGTTAGGTTAGGTTGGTTAGGTTAGGTTGGGTTGGGTTAGGTTGGTTAGGTTAGGTTTGGTTGTCTGTTCTGGACGAAACTAATTTTTTCTGGTAGATTTCGGCTTGTTTTTAATTAATCTACTAGTTATTTTTGGTGTAAATCACATTAGTTTCTGGGGGGAATAAAAAAAATTTGGTTGATTTGCGCCAAAACAAGTGGTGGATTAATTAAAACAAGCCAAAATCTACCGTAAAAATTAGTTTCGTCCAGAAAAGAGGGTGTTGAAATACTTAATACTTACCTCTTTTTCTGTGACTGGCACATTCTCCATTTCTCCCTATTTAAGGCGTGCTGCACATACACCTCTACCTAAACAGATGGAAGATACATTACCGAATGAACTAGGTGTATGAAATAGAAGATATAGTGGGCTGGGGAGAGGTAAGTTGTGCATACTAGTGTTAAATTATTACAAGGCGTCATCAATAATGATATATTTACAAACTCCTTATGTAACAAATACTTTTGCTAATTGCGATGACAATCCTGACATGCTAATTTTTAATAGGGTGTTTTATCCTTTCCTTTGGCCAGAGGCAAAGGCCACATATCAGACACATTCCAGAAGAACATGGTACATTCAAGTACGTATAGCCTTGGTTGAGATAATACCGAATCCTCAAAAATAAATTTAAGGAAACCACTCACTGACATGGGACTCAATACATAATACAAAAGCATCTACGACTTTTTCCTTGACACTATCCTTTCCCTTTGGCCAGTGCCAAAACCACATATCAGACACATATCAGAATTACATACTACATACAAGTATACCCAGCTTTGGTTAATATAATAATCCTCAAACATTAAAGTAAACAGACCACTCAGTGGACATAGGATTCAATACATAAGACAAAAGCATCTACTTTTTTTACCTTGATACACTAGCATTGCTTTTAATACAAAGGGTTACTGAAAAATTTGTGGACTATGGTAGAAAGACATGAGATAGGTACACCTTTAACTTGACACATTTTTCGATCACACCTTAGACCTTAATACCTCAATAACTATGTTCATCGTCTATTCTACCTTCTGATAGTACTGGAACACTTACATCAGACTCAGACTTTGCAAGACTCTCCCAATTATTAATCTTGCTTTTGAACTAGGCTTTTTAAGCACATACCTATATTTTCTCGTTTTCTTCCTTGTCGAATACAACCGGTCTTGCTTAACACACTTTTTATTACCTGGCTCTGAAACAGTTGTCACATCCACAGGCCAGTTACTGTTGTTTGGTGGATAACTCGTACAGCATCTAATGTTGCAATTAACTTACACAACAAGCTATTAGCAGTTTTCAAAACTTGAAGGTCCTTACTTTCACTACATTTTGGGAGAAGCTGTAACATAATTTTGTTTTTCAATTGTTCCTGGTATTTCACAACTTGTCTATCATAGGTTTCCTCATTACTTACATCATGAATCATATTAATTTCTTCTGTTGACACCTTAGGTTTGGCTATTTCCTCATTACTTACAACATCATGGATCATGGTCCTGGTAAGGTTGACTGCTTTGGAAGCCAGGCTGGGAGCAGTAGAACCATCCAACAGGTCAGCTAATGTGGATCTGTTGGGGTGAAAACAGACACTGAGTGGAGAAGACCAATAGGATCTGCATGACTGGGAAGGGGGAGGGGGAACTGTTAGGAAAGAAGTCACAACAGGAAGATGGTCACTATCCATGAACAGGCTTGTTGTAACATTAGCGAGGAGGATAGGGCCATTCCCCAGGCAGAGGTCAAGGGTGGAGGGGTTCCCTAAAACTGGGTTAAACCTGGTAGGGAGGCCAGATGGAGTGAGGAGGGAGAAAGAATTGCTGTCTGCCAGGAAACCCGATAGCAACAGACCTCCAGTTCCTGGGAGTGAACCAGAACAGGTTGCAGAGGTTTCGCCACTTTCTGGTTCAGCTGTTTGCTAATCTCGGTCTGGTTACACCTCTGCATGCAGACACCTGTCTGCTCCTTACCTATGAATGCTCACCAATGAAAAGATATTTGGGATATATGTATCAAGTGGGGTGTTGGTTTACATACATCAGGAAAAGGACTGGTCCTCATGTTAAATTAAAAAAAAAGACATGTAAATGTGTTTTGTATAATTCTACCTAAGGACAACAGTATAGGGCTACCTATGAATAAAATTATTATTTTTCTTACTTGTTTTAATTATAGAACACGGCCTAAATGACTCTCGGTCTAATGGGATCACAGCCTAAACAACTCTCAGCTTAAAGAGATCACGGCCCAAATAACTCTCGGCCTAAAGGGACCACAGCCTAAATGACTCTCGGCCTAATGGGATCATGGTCTCTACTTAGCTTTGGGGTGCTCCATGACATAATGGTAGCGTGTTTGCTTCACAACTGAGCAATCCCATGTCAATTCCTGGGTGGAGCAAAAATTTCTTAGGTGTTTTTTCAGTACCCTAAGCCTGTGCCCACCCAGCAGTGATGGGTACCATGTGTAAATCGGGGTTTCTGGCCCATATCATGGGACTAGGTATCTTGGTGCTCTACACCTATGTCCCACCGCGTGACAATGGACATGCCTAGAGACCCAGGGTCATCCTGACCCAGCAATACCAAAGTACTACTATATGGCCTAAGTTGCCTAGCACATCAAGTCACACAAGAAAGCAGAAGAGTTATGGTAAGATCAGTCTAAACATTCCATTATCGAAACATCTATAAAGAGCGAAACGTGCAGGTATCGAAACCACACTGTATTAAACCAAATCCCTGTTAGGTAGCAAAACCTCTTGTCCAAACGCTACGGGTGGCAAACCTCTGTAAAGGTAGGTAGGTAGAGGTAATAGGCCTGTAGACTACACATTAAATTGCACTACCATAGGGAGGTCATATAGTGTGAGGGACTTGGGACTTCAAGTGAGTAGTGACTCACGCCCCAAGGAACAGTGTATTATAGCTAAAAATAAGGCCAAGATACTGGGTAAAAGGAATTAATAAAGGAAACACTGATAATAAAAAAGGTAATAAGAATTAGTAGCCAGGACAGGACTAGTTGTACCTAATGGGAATAAGCTGGAAAAACTTAGATGCAGGACACACATAGGTAGATAGTGGTTCACAGACAGTGGTGAACGACTGGACTTTGTTAAGTAAACATGTACGAAGTGCTGAGTCACTAGGTAGGTACCTTCCTTTAAAAGTCGCGTAATTGTTTATAAGTCCGCGTCCCCATTCTCTACCACACACCCCCAATCCCTCCAGCAAACTTGGGGAACTGTGGGGAATCGGGGTTTGGGGGAGGCATATGAGTGATAACCTAACCTGATGGGGCTGCGCCTGGACCCCGACAGGTTGCTAACCTAACCTAACCTAACCTAACCTATCGGGGCTGCCCTGGACCCCCGACAGGTTGCTAACCTATCCTTACCTAACCTAACCGGGGGGCTGCGCCCCCCTGGCCCCCCCCCGACAGGTTGCTAACCTAACCTAACCGGGGGGCTGCGCCCCCCTGGACCCCCCCGACAGGTTGCTAACCTAACCTAACCTAACCTAAGCTAACCTAACGTCACAGTACCTTTTTTTAGCGCTGTACGCCAAACGGAAAAGACCCAAGAAGAGAAAATCGTGTATTGTTTACATTCATTTACGACAGAGCTCTCTCTCTCGACTTAGAAAAACGTGAGAGACGCAGCACATTCCCGGAGCTATTACAGCCATACTAAACACGTCCCCCTAAAAATGTTTGCATCTACGACATGGCCTCAGTGTGCTGTAATGATTATATAAGTTTTATTGTTGTAAGTAACGCGGACTTGTTATATAGTATAGCCAAAGTCGCTTGTATGAGAGTACAGATAGGGATGACAGGTGGGATTAATAATTATAGGCTAGAGCGAGGGGACGGGGCAGAAGGCTATCCAGAGGTTTCGTCACCAGCTGGTGTTCGCACTCCTCCCGAAACTGACTTATCTTTCGGCCACCTCTTTGGATTCTTTTTAGGAGCAGCGAGTAGCGGGCTTTTTTTTTTATTAATGTTTACTTTTTTGTGCCCTTGAGCTGTCTCCTTTGCTGTAAAAAAAAAAAAAAAAAAAAAAAAACAGTTAAACTAAGGCTATCCTCAACCAGTTAAATCTGACATTCTCCTGCGTGTGGGGGGCTGCACCCACTACCCCCGCCTGATTCAAGATAAATTAATCTTCATGAAGTCGGGATTAGCATATTCAAATGAGATGATTAGGTACCGAAACTAATGCGCGATCGAACACCTATAGGTGGCGAAACCTCTGGCGGAAGTACCTACAGCAGCAAAGTTTCATGCACAAGTGTCAGCCTTGCTATTTTTATTCCTACCTAATTTGCTTCGGCGGTACATATACTAAAATTGCGGTGGTAATAAGTAAAGAAAACGCATATAGCAAGGCGGTCAGCCAGTCATGTTATAAGTTTTACTACATACATTCTTAACTGATTTTATATTCCACTAATTCTTTCATACCCTGTCTATCCCCACTTGAAACAAAATGATATCATTCTTACCAGGTGTGGGTGAAGATGAACAGCCACTGTTACGGGCTGTGGTGGAGGTATACCATGTCGGGATAGCGGCATCAGGTCATCCCTCTCTACCGTTGTGGCGGTGCCGCGGTGGTATTACTACTGTAGAACGTGTAGGCACTGTTGAGCAGTCTCTGCTATGATATCCCGCCAGGTTTTGTTTACAAATGACGTCATCGAGAGCTAGAGAGAGATGGGAGGCGAAGTGAACCAATCACAGACGCGCTGCTGAACAGCCAATCAGATGCGTCGGGCGCCAGAATGAGCCGCCTGTCTCCAGGAGCTTCCGCAGCGTACCGTGAGCGGATGCGGCCAGCTGGTCCCCCCTTTAAATGGGGCGGGCCAACACGGGTCGGCGCATGCGCAGTAGAGGGGGGAACAGGCCCAGTCTGGAACAGGGGGGAACGTTCGTTCAGTCCACCACACCGACGTCAACAGAAGCAGCCGCTGCCAGCAGGACTGCTCGGCCACAGCGTGTTATAGGCTGTGGTAGGCCTAGTTTGTGGTGCCGTGGATGGTACAAAGGTAAGGGGAGAGAACAGAAAGCCTCCTGTGTCACAGTGTGTGTGTGTGGGTAAATCTTACCAACAGCGGATCCTGCCTTGGTGAGGAATATGGTGCAGCCCACGGGTGAGAGGGGAAAAACTGAGCCAGCTCGTATACTTTTAAAGACCCACTGTGGACATACTAAAGCCGTCCTCCAAATAAAACCACAACAGACGTGTTGTATATCGACTACATATCATGGAAGCAGGTCAAGACGGCCCCTGACCACGACGGCCCTCCGCGACGGTCCTCCCTCACGGCCCCGTGTTTACCAGGACGGCCCCACCGTGACGGACCCTTTCAGACGATAATAATTTACACATATTTAAAGAATATCCAAAATTACACGTTTGGTAAACATCTGGAGGTGGAAATCACGAGAAAAGCACCCAAAATAAAGGAGACAAAGTTGCCTCAGGGGAATGTCCCACACACACTAAGCACTAAGTTTTTATGTTCATGATAACTTTTCTTTTCAGGCTGTTAAATGTGATTGCCAGAATGTTGTTGTTGTATACTTGATCAAATTTTCCGTTTATCTTGTATTAGTTTATCGCCCTCCTAGTGCTGGTTTTCAGGAAAATGTCAAGTTGGTGAATTTCCTTACTCAGAATGACCTCTGAACTCCTATTTGTCACACTCCTAGTATCTTGTTAGCTCTATTCCTAGCTATTATACACTGCTCCCTGGGGCGTAGGTCACTACTTACTTGAACTCCCAAGTCCCTAGGGTACTGTTATTTAATGAGTAGTCTACAGTCATATTAGTTTTGCCTACACTCATTATTTCACCCTTGTTAAATAAAAATGTAAGGTAATTTTGTACAAAACAGGGTAATTTTCGACTTTATCTAAGGAAATCCCAGATTCAGGGTGTTGCAGCCCTGATCCCTATCAAAAATCATAACACCGCCGCGGCCGCCACGTTTACCAGCCGGAGCCTCAAATCATGTCCCTTTGTGGTGATAAAGAGGACACAGCCTGGTGTGAAGCTACATTTATTACGGAAGGATGCCACCCGGGGTAAGTGATATATATATAAATAATGATAATGTGGAAATTCTAATCATTTTCACGCTGACAGTTGTTCTGAACTTGCTAACTGCATGCCTCCCCTCTTCCTGCGGCAAGAGGCCGAATGGCCTACACACGGCAGCTCCAGATTCCTCCCCATTACCACCTGTCAGCCTCGTCCATGTAGCTATCCAGTCTACTCTTAAAACAAGCTATCGTCCCTGCACTCACTATGTGATCGCGGAATCTATTCCATTCCCCCACCACCCTATTATTAAACCAATGCCTGCCCATTTCCCTCCTAAATCTATACTTTTCTAATTTAAGTCAATTACTGCATGTTCTATCTTGCCAAACATCTTATGCAAAAGTTAATCAGCATATCTCCACTCTTTCATCCCCTACACTGATAAACTGGAACAGCCTTCCATTGTCCGCATTTCCTCCTGCCTATAATTTGACCTTCAAGAAGAGTGTATCAAGACTCTACTTTTGTCTGTTTGGGAGTGGTGAGTAGTGGGGCTTTTTTTTCTAGTACGCTTTGTTGCTCTTGAGCTGTCTCCTTTGTTTAAAGAAAATAATAGTTAAATAAATGGAAGTTGGCCGCCAATGCTTCCAACACATTTTGGTGCCATATCTACAAGTGGCTGGTGACTGTAAGCATCTCAGCAACCTGCATGCATCTATGCCATTCCTATCACGTTGCATGGAGCAAGCTTTACATAACACTCAGACAGAGACAGTTTAATTATGGTTACATATCAGACTCAGTTTATTGCTCAGTCTATTAGGTGCAGTGCTGTTAATATTGTTAGTGGTAGTATTAGTACAATTAATGTATTTATTTTAATTAATTTATCAATATTTATTTATTATATTCTTAGTGTTTGAAAATTCCAATACTAGCATTAAAATAAACAAATATATCAGAAATATATTTATACTCATTAATTATTATTGCTTTTCTTATTATTACTTCCTGTTGATTTATTATTTATCATTACCTACCCAGTTAATTTTCATCATCATTGGTAACCCCCGGCCCCATTTATGCATAATGTAAAGATGAATCGTTTGTTTCAGTGACTTTGTGTTATTTGGGTCACTGATATCACAAAAAAAATACCAGTTAGGTTAGATTATCAATGAGTGAAGCAGTAACAATTCAATATTATATTTAAATGGTAATCAATTGGGCAAAACTTAAGAATAACCACTCCAAACCAATATTCGTATTAATTTAGCACGTGAAAGAATTATTATTATAATGCATTTTCGTATACGTTTTACCTTGGGGAGGGGCCAGGGGGGCAAGCCTCTTTAATTATAGAGTTAGGTGGCTCGGATTTTCTAAGTCCATTGTTATTGTTTCACAACCGCCTCTATACACAGACTGAGCCTCATACCTGCCTTGCAGTGCACCCTACAAACTAGTTCCTAAGTCAGTGCGTGCAGGTCGTAAAGTTCAGTTGGAGTAGTTTAAATATATCTGACATGTGGTGTGGCCCATCAAAACTTACGCGCCGCGGGACGGATTGGGAGGGTGGCGGTGGGGGGAAGGGGGGGGGGGGTGGCAGTATGCCCACCATCTGATCAGATGCCTGACACTTGTCAACAGATTGAATGCTAGGTCATATTGGAATAGACTACAAGAGTATGCGTTAGGGACTTTCCTTACTTTCGAGACTTGGGAATTTTTCCTGATTTAGGGATTTTTCTAGGGAAATTTTGGAAGGCCATTTTTCAGATATATGGGCTCCCCCCCCCTCAATACCCTGGTTCCCCACAGGTCCCCAGGTTTGTCTTGGGGGGTAGGGTGGTGGAGGGGGTGGAGTGGTAATTCTTGAGATTTACCGTGGCTCTCCCGTCACGCTGGTCGCGGGTTCAAGATAAGTACAAGATAACTAATAATGCGGCTATAGGTCCAAATAGGTTAAGTTTCCTAAATGACGAGTTTTGTTTAAAATTATATTCCATCATATTTTTGTTGCCGAGGTATAATTTGAAGGCATGAATAGTATTTCAATTGTTGTAGAAAGTATCCAATTTGGATTATCAATATATAGTCATCTATCAAAGGTGGCATATGCTGGGGTGTGTGTCGCCTCACCCACCCTACAACGCCAAGTCCGCGGGTCCCTCCGGACAAGTCTCCATGCAGGGCCCCCTTTCATCTTGAGTACCTCCTGGCAGGATTTATCAACTTGCTCAAGTCACAAACTCTGTAGGTGTCATTATTAGTTTCTTCTGATCTTAGAGTGAGTCAAAACTGTAAAGTTAACATGTACCCAGTTATGATAATCATTATTAATAGTTTCGTGTATTTTTTAATTTCGTGTCAACGTGTTCCATCAATGTCCCCAATCACACCTGGGAACCCAGCAATGTCTTGAAATTCAGTTTCTTTCTTGATTAATCTGTGTAATAAGAAAAAAAACGGGTGGTGCCTGTTTCATGGAGGCAGGCACACGTTATTCCAATATTTAAGAAGGGAGATAAATCTTCTATGGAGAACTATAGGCCGATTAGTTTGACGTCAGTTATAGGTAAAATGATTGAGTCAATAATAGCTGATAGTATTAGGGACCATATAGACAGACATAGTTTAATTCACGACTCACAGCATGGGTTTACTAAAGGAAAGTCGTGCCTCACTAATCTTATATCCTTTTACAATAGAGTATACACTCAACCCTCGATTTGCCGGACCTCCATTTGCCGGATTTCGGATTTGCCGGACAAGAGTCCGTGGGGTAAAAAAAAAAAAAAGTCCGGGACAAGTCGATTTCAAACTACCGCGCCAGACAAAGTTCGCAAATCGGGCACTAGATGGCAGCGCGGGCGGACATACACGTCTAGTACTGGACTGTACACACGAGTGTTGTGCTTACGTGCTTGTCGTGGATACACCTCTTCTTCACAACGATGCCACCCAAAAACCCACCAAAGAAAGTAACCAAGCGTACAGCTAAACCTGTGCACCTTTCTGTGTCGCAAAAACTGGAACTTTTACGTAAAATAGATGGAGGAATGAGTGTTGCCCAAGTCTGCGAGCTGTATGGGGTGAAAAAACAGACAGTTTCGGACATAAAAAAAGCTAGAGGAAAGTTAGAAAATTATGCAGTTAAATTTGCTGTGTCGGGAAAGGGTGATGCAACTAGAAAGCATATGAAAGACCCGAAATGTGTTGAACTTGATTTGGCAGTGTACAAGTGGTATACCCAGGAGCGTGCATGTGGGGTGGAAGTGAGGGGAGTGGAGTTGGCCGCTAGTGCTAGTGTATAGGACAGCTATGCGAGGTGTAGTCCGGGGGTGGGTTGTGTTTCCCGGACATATATAGGGTAAAGTCCGGCAAGGGGGTAGACCCCCGGACATTTTCCATTGCCGGACATTTGCCATTCCCGGACAAGCCTTCCCCCCTTTTAGTCCGGCAAATCGAGGGTTGAGTGTACAAGGCAGCTGACAATGATGAGAGCTATGATGTGGTTTATCTTGATTTTAGTAAGGCCTTCAATAAGGTACCTCACCAGAGACTGTTAAATAAAGTCAGGGCTCATGGGATAAGAGGGAAGGTATTTGATTGGATTAAGGTGTGGATTAGCGACAGGAAACAGAGGGTTACCATTAACGGTAAAAAATCCGAATGGGGTAATGTTACCAGTGGGGTTCCTCAAGGTTCAGTTTTAGGCCTGCTTCTATTCATTATCTACATCAATGACATAGACAATGGGATAACTAGTGACATAGGTAAATTTGGAGATGACACCAAAATAGGACGCACTATTAGGGCAGGGGAGGATGCTAGAGCACTGCAGGAGGATCTCAACAAACTGTCAGCTTGGTCAGAGAAATGGCAGATGAATTTTAACATCACCAAGTGTAGCGTACTTAGTGTAGGAACACGCAACCCATTACACAGGTATAGTATAGACTCCACAGCGATAGGCAGGTCTGAGTGTGAAAGGGATTTGGGAGTGTTAGTGAACTCTGACCTAAAACTAAGGAAGCAATGTATTAGTGCGAGGAATAGGGCTAACAGGGTATTAGGCTTTATTAACAGGACAGTAACCAACAGGAGTGCAGAGGTCATCCTCAGACTCTATTTAGCGTTAGTTAGGCCACACTTAGATTATGCTGTCCAGTTTTGGTGCCCACACTACAGAATGGACATCAACTTGCTAGAATCAGTTCAGAGGAGGATGACTAAGATGATTCAGGGGCTGAGGAACCTCCCATATCAAAATAGGTTGAAACATCTAAACTTACATTCACTAGAGAGATGAAGAGTGCGGGGAGATCTGATAGAAGCATTCAAATGGGTCAAGGGTTACAACAAAGGCGATATAAGTAAAGTACTGAGAATTAGCCAACAGGATAGAACTCGCAGTAATGGATTTAAATTAGAAAAGTATAGATTTAGGAGAGATATAGGCAAGCATTGGTTTAGTAATAGGGTGGTGGGGGAATGGAATAGACTCAGCAATCACATAGTTAGTGCAGGGACAATAGCTTGTTTTAAGAGTAGACTGGATAGCTACATGGACGAGGACGACAGGTGGCAGTGAGGTGTGGGTGCAGTAAGGTGACGGGGTGCTGGATGCGTGCCTTGGTACCGCCAGTATAACGAGGATCAAGCCTTTACCTGTAACCCCTGTAACTACACCTCACCCACCGTGAGTAGTGGGGGGGATTCTGGAGCTGCCCTGTGTAGGCCACCCGACCTCTTGCAGTTTCCCTATGTTCTTATGTTCGGTAAATCTTAAGAATCACCACTCCACCCCCTCCACCACCCCAGCCCCCCCAATCCCCCAAGACAAGCCTGGGGAACTGTGGGGAACCGGGGTATTGGGGGGGGGAGCCCATATCACTGAAAAATGGCCTTCCAAAATTTCCCTAGAAAAATCCCTAAATCAGGAAAAATTCCCTAGTCTCCAAAGTAGGGAAAATCCCTACCGTATACTCACATGCGTGGGCTAATCGCTAACCAAGCATACCATCGCTAACCACCCCAAAACAGCCCTGAGCCATGACTCAAGGTCATCCGGGACTCGGGCTGAACAGGCCCGGGCTATACCCGGCCCTCAGCATGGCAGCCGTTGGGCTGCGTGTTCTAAAAAAAATAATAACCACGCGTGGTGGACCTGGTCTCACATGCATGGGCTAGTCACTAACCAAGCATACCATCGCTAACCAAGCGTACCATCGCTAACCAAGCGTACCATCGCTAACCAAGCGTACCATCGCTAACCAAGCATACCAGCGCTAACCAAGCATACCAGCGCTAACCAAGTGTACCGTTGCTAACCAAGCGTACCGTCGCTAACCAAACGTTTGTAGAAAAAAAATATTTGAAGACCAAGTGATGCTTCATACGGTAGGTAATGAATGCGAGCTATTTTGCGGCGGCGGCGTAAGCTCGATTAATCCCTTTAGGGAGCTGTGGTTTTGGTGGTCGTTAGCTCGATTAATCCTTGTAGGGAACAGTGATTTTGGTGGTGGGCGGCCAAATCGCTGAAAAATGGGCTTTCAAAATGTCCTACAAAATCCCCAAAATCGGGAAAATCCTAGTCTTTAAAGAAAGGAAATTCCTAACGATACTCTTGTAATCTATTCCTATATAACGTAGTAGCCGCTGCAGCGGTCTGTTGACGAGTGTAGGGCGGTACTTGGCAGGTCAGCGGAGTTGAACCCCCACCCAACCACCCCAATCGTAGTCGAGCAACTCTTGGGAAATGTCAAGTTTCATAATTACATATGGTACAATACTGACGGTTAACCCGTCCACTTCTTGTAAGTTGATGCTAGATAATTTTTACCGAGTAGTTTAAGGTACAAAATAAAACAGATTTGTGACAGCTGTCATCCAGATCGAACTGACGCTCCTGCTGTTAACTGACGCGGGAGTGACCTACCGACTGCTACGTATGACCCTGGCCTCCATTTTACTCAAATTCCACTATAAGTATCGCGCATTGAACAATATCCGTTTGTTTTCTGACACGTGCTTGTCACACCATATGTTACATTTGACACGCCCGTGTCTTTGTTGGACCCGGTACTGGGATAGTTATCGGTCCTTTTGTCAACCTACATGCACGCCAATAAAGAGGTTAAATACTCAGTTAACACTTACCAAAAGGTAAAGTAGACGGATATTTTGAGGGAGTGAGTGTAGGGCCTTCCATCCATTATGGCGGCTTGAAAACAACCGCCGCTGATACCCTCGCGTAGTAACATTTTACGAATGTATTAGAAAATACAAATAGCTGTGGCATTAGTTGCTTTAATATAGAGAAAAAAATAACATAAAACTCTTAAAAGACCGTTTTTTTGTCCGAAATCGTTATAATCCATGCGCATTTTGGATATTACTGACTTAGGAACTAGTTTGTATGGTGCACTGCAAGGCAGGTATGAGGCTCAGTCTGTGTATAGAGGCGCTTGTGAAACAATAACAATGGACTTAGAAAATCCAAGCCACCTAAGTCTATAATTAAAGAGGCTTGCCCCCCTGGCCCCTCCCCAAGGTAAAGCGTACACGAAAATGCATTATATTAATAATTCTTTCGCGTGCTAAATTACTATGAATATTGGTTTGGAGTGGTTATTCTTAAGTTTTGCCGGGAACTGGGGTGCCGAGTGTGTAGGGAAGGGAAATGAATAGGTGTACTACTAGTTAGTCTTGGTGTGTTGTGACAAGTGAGTGTGTATTTGTTTTCTGAATGAGTCTATTGTACCGCAGTCTAAAGTCTGTAGGGGGAGGCTGTTCCAGTCACGTGTGGTACGTGGAAAGTATGAGTCCGTACATGTGTCAGTGTTTGTGTGATATGTTTGGTATTTTTGGCTGAGTGTGTTATGAGTACACTGACTGTTTGCGTCCTGTAAGTATGTGTGTGGGTCAATGTCAATGTAAGTGTATGTGATCTTGTACAGAATTTTAAGTGTGTGCTTGTCTGCACATGTGAAGAGATTACATTTTAATCTGTTGTTTGATCTGTGTTATGATGCCTGGTGTTCAAGTTCATTGTTTATAATGAACTGAGCCACCTTGGTGTTGATTAGTGCTAACTTATAAATGTTTGTGTGTGTGTGTAAGGATCCCACACCGTGGAACAACATGCTAGTGTTGGTCTCACAAGTGTGTTGTTCATCAGCGCTTATTTGTCTTTGGCCCTTAAGCCTGCGTCAAGTGAGAACCTATTACCCTGGGACACAGGCAAGTATCTAATGTCTAAGTTAAAAGAGTTTGCTTTCCCAGAAAACCCATTTATCCATCAGCCTGATAGGGTATCAGGACACCTCTCCTCCCGAAATTGATCTTTCTTTCGGCCACCTCTTTTAATTATTTTTTGGGAGCAGCGAGTAGCGGGCTTTTTTATTATTGTTTTCCTTTTTTTGTGCCCTTGAGCTGCCTTCTTTGTTGTAAAAAAGGGAAGATGAACAGGTGGTGTGCCATCTGCCTAGGCTGGGCCTATGAATTTTAGAGTAAAAGAGTCGACATTAAGATGGTACAGCAAGACACAGAAGCTAGAGGGAGTAGACTGGGGGAGCAAGCTGATGTTTAAAGCAAGAACGAGAACCCCGCAGCTAAATGGCAGGAATAGGGAAGGGGGAAACCAGAACTGTAGCTGTAGGACAGGGGAGAAAGAATCGGTGGAACACCTAATAGTAGAATGCAGCAACTATGAGAGGCAGAGAGGGGAGTTATTAGTAGCACCAGGGAGGAGTGGGCTAAGAGGCTGGAGGAGGACAACGGGGCCATCGCACGGTACGTGTTGGATGGAGATGCAGTGCTGGGAAAAAAGGGCACAAATGCTTGAATAAGTGCACGGATAAGCAATGTCAGGAAGTTATTCCAGCAACAAACTGAAAAGTAAAGTGTGACAGTATATTGCAGTGAAGAAAAATTAAGCTATACAGCACAATTGAAAGGAAAAGTGTGTGAATAAACAGGAGAGACGCCCGAGAGGAGGAGGACAGGTCAAAAGAAGAAGAGGAAGAATGTTTGTTTACATATCACATCATAATATTTGGAAAGGAGGAATGTGATTCAAAAGTTCAGAGCGAGAGGGAGGGATCTGATTTAAATTTTGTACATGGTGTCCTGCATACGTGTGTGGCTGGTCATAAGGATGAAAATGTACTTTATGTTCGAAGGCTGGGGAAGTTTGAAGAACAGAAGAAAAAGAGACCACTGCTAGTAGTCCTCAAAGAGAATAACATAAAAGCAAGCCTATTCAGTAACATTAGAAAGCTGCAGGGAACTGAGGAATACTCAGGGATCAATGTTGCCAACGACTTGACAAAGAGGCAGAGGGAAAAGGAGAATGAATTAAGACTGGAAGCAAAAAACTTGACCGAGCAGGGGAAAGGCAACTTCAAAGTACAGGGCCCGCCTTGGGCAAGAAGGTTGGTAAAAAATTAAGTAAAGGAAATAATAGTAAAGACATACGAGCAATGACGTGTTGGTATACAAATGCTGATGTCTTGAGCACCAAGTTAATCGAGTTAAGATTTAGATTAAGGCATTGTATAAGCAAGCCACTTCTGTTATTTATATGTGAGGTTAATCCAAAAAATTTGAGATATCCCTTGACAGCTGAAGAAATGTCAATATCTGGATATAAGTTATATTTAAAGAGAGAGAATAGAGGAATAGCAATATATGTACATGAGAGTATATCAGCATGGCAAGTGGAGATGAACACAGAATTTGAAGAGGCTTTATGGATACGCATGAGAGTTAACAAGAACGAGGAAGCACTGATGGGGTGTTTATACAGAAGCCCACACAGCAGTAAGGAAAATAACGATAAACTTAGACAGTTATTGGTGGAAGTGAATTCTGGTAGGGATACACACGTTTTTATGGTTGGTGATTTCAACTATCCCAAAATTGATTGGGAAAATTGGACTACAGAGGGAGGGAGCACAGAAACAGAGGAATATAAATTTATAGAAGCAGTGAGGAACTCTTACATGTACCAACATGTATCACAGGCCACCAGAGGAAGAGGCATGGTTTCGACAAGTTTACTTGACTTAATTATGACCAGAGAGGAAGGTATAATATCAAATATTGAATATGAGTCCCCCCTTGGTAAAAGTGATCACTGTGTACTTATAATAGACCTTAAATTTTTCAACAGTGTACCCCAGCGCTCATATGAGAAGTTTTATTATGATAAAGGGGACTATGAAGCTATGCGTACATTTTTAGGGAGTATCGAATGGGAAGAAGGATTCAAACACTGCAAAGATAATGTAGAGGAACAGTTGAAGATGATCACAGAAAATTTGCAGTTAGCAAAACAAAAATTTATCCCCAGTAAGATCATTGATACTGCAGGACAACGACAATATAATACACCACTTGACATGAAGACACGACAAGCAGTGAGGAAGAAACATAGAACATGGCAAAGGTATATTGAGACCATGGATCAACAGAAATATAAAGAATATGCCAGGGCAAGAAATAAGGCAAAGTCTATGACGAGGAAACTGCAGAGGGCAGCGGAAATGGAAATTTCATTAAGTGTAAGGGAGAACCCAAAAAATTTTTGGAAATATGTGAAAAGTAAAGTGAAGGTAAAAGAGGGTGTAGCTGATCTATACATATCAGAGTCAGGGGACAGAGAAGAATTGACAAAAACAGATGGTGAGAAAGCACAGGTACTAGCTGATTTCTTTAGTAGTGTATTTATAGAGGAGCTTGATTCAGTTCCACCACCCATCGCAACCAGAAATTATGGAAGTAGACTTGAGATGGTTGAGATAACTGCTCATGAAATTAAGGAGAAACTGAAAAATCTCAAAGTGGATAAATCTCCTGGACCAGATGAAATACAACCGAGGATATTAAAGGAACTTAGTTCTGAGCTTGCAGAGCCCCTGAAAAGCTTATATAATACATCACTTCGAACGGGAAAGGTACCAGAAATATGGAGACAGGCTACAATATCGGCTATATTTAAGAAAGGCTGTAAAAAAACGCCAAGCAACTATAGACCGGTAAGCTTAACATGTATATTATCTAAATTAATGGAGTCTATAGTGAGAGATAAAATGGTTCATCATATGTCAGCAAACAATTTGTTTAGCCAGAGTCAGTTTGGCTTTATCAGTGGGAGGTCAATTACACTACAGTTATTAAAGGTAATGGATACATGGACTGAAATACTGGAAGGTGGAGGAGAACTTGATGTAGTGTATCTAGATATAAAAAAGGCATTTGACACTGTCCCACACAACAGATTGATGATGAAGTTAAAAGCCTATGGAATGGGAGACCAACTTGTATACTGGATTAAAGCCTTACTAAACAGAAGAAAACAGAAAGTGGTTGTTAGAGGTTCCTCATCAGAGTGGAAGGATGTTGTCAGTGGAGTGCCTCAGGGAAGTGTTATTGGACCATTACTGTTTGTGATATATATTAATGACTTGCCAGATAATATTGAGTCATTGGTATACATGTTTGCTGACGACACTAAATGTTTTAAGGAAATTGGAAGTTCTGGGGACCAAGGATCACTCCAGAGGGATTTGGACAGGCTACAAAGTTGGTCAGTGGATTGGTTATTGGAGTTCCATCCAGCGAAGTGCAAGGTTATGACAGTGACAAGGCAAAGGAATCAACAAGTGGAAAGAGAATATTTTATGCAGAAGGAAGACCAACCTGTAAGTCTTGAACGAGTGGATAGTGAAAAGGATCTTGGAATAATAGTAGACCAGCATCTTACATTTGAACAACATATTAATGACAAAATAAATAAAGCCAATAGAACAATGGGACTCATCAGAAGGTCATTTGTGGATTTAAATAAAGAAAATTTTATTAGATTGTATAAAGCACTGGTGAGACCACAGCTGGAATTTGGAAATGTGATATGGAGTCCGAGTAGAAAGAAGGACATCACTTCCCTGGAAAATGTGCAAAGGCGATCAACGAGAATGGTAAATGGACTTAGACACCTATCGTACCAAGAAAGGTTAAAGGAACTTAGTTTGCCAACATTGGTGTATAGGAGGTTAAGGGGTGAAATGATAGAGACCTATAAGATTGCAAGGGGGAAATATGACACCAGAGTGGCTCCAGTGCTTGACTATAATGTACGTGAAGAATTAGTGACAAGAGGACACCAATACAAATTGAATAAAAAGGGGTGCAACACAAGGATCCGTCAAAACAGTTACATGAATAGGATAGTAAATGTATGGAATAGTCTTCCCTCCTCTGTAGTAGAGGCCCCAAGTATTTATACATTTGAAAAGAGACTTGACCGCCACTGGCAGCATCAAGAAGTGTTTTTTAACTATGAAGCAAAGTTGTCTGTTTCGCCACAGATGTCCATACCATAGTTTTTTTTGAGCTGTTACTGAAGATCTGGATATAGAGGCCCTTGGGCCTGCGTCCAGCACTCACCTAAGTATACCTAAGTAAGTAAGTAAGTATATCCTCCTAAATGCGTTCCATTTACGGCGCGAAAACCCGGACCTGGGTCTGGGTTTATCCCCGAACCTGGTTCCGGGTATAGTGTCAAATGGAAGATGCTATAAGGAAGAATATTAAACTACAGAAGCTGTGCAGTGTTTACATATCCCCCTCCCACGGAGTCTCCTGACGGCGATAGACACTAATAGCAGAAATACCTCCTCGCAAAAACAAGTCGATCGCTCTACTGTCCACTACCAAAGCTATGCCACTATAATAGCTACGTATGCGAACTGGGAATACACAGCCGGAAAATATGTTAGATCAGCATCAGTGTTGCCAAATGTGTAGGATCAAAAGCGCTAGACTGAGGTGTGAAATGCGCTAGGAAAATTTTCGGCTCCTCTCCCTCTAATGGTGATAGTAATAGTAGCTAGATAATGGTTATCATAATAGTAGTAACCACGATTGCTTTTAGATCATATTGATAATGCCACTTTCTGGTGTTGCTATAATAATAATAATGATACTAATATTTTTTTTTCTTTAATTATTCCTTTCCCCGGGTGCGGAGCCCGAGAATAGTTCAGGTTAAAGGCCCTTTTCATATATATGTATATATTTCTCATAATTTGTTGTTGTACTACATGTTTCGAAACGAACAATAGTAATTACCGTCATGTAGGTATAGGCAGGTGTTGTTTAATTTATATTGAAAGGATTGAATTGTTGTTATACAGTATCATATTTTTTTTCATTGTTATCATAAATTAAGAGATAAATTTGATTACAAACGACCATTAAAGTAGATAATAAAAAAATTAAAAAAACATTTTACTGTATAGTTTGTACATATTCATCCGAGGTGTACGAGGGACCTAGTCAACGTATACATGAAATCAATGGCATCAATTTATTTTATAAACTTTGCCTCATGTCTGTATGATTTTTTTTACATAATTATTGCATATATTTCCATAACAAACTCAGTATAATGTTATTGGAGCTAAGGAGACCGAACTCTTAATTACCAATGACAGTTCACAAGTCAGGTTCAGCAGGATGCTGCTTCCTGCGTTAATTACATAACCGAGGCTGATTCAGCCTGAATGAGCCTCTCAGATGCTTAGACAGCCGCGTATGTGTAATTTGACGAGTCACAGACCCGTTTTAGTCAACTGTACGTGTCACCGTCTCATCAACATGTCCTCCTGATTAGTTTCTCTGTGTATAATCAAATGTCGGACAAGCACTTGTTTGAGATGACTGGAAATACTTATAGAGAAAGCACACGTTTGAAAAATCGCATGTATAAAGTCATGAAATCCAGCCGACATTTGAGTTGTATTATGGCTGCCTTCACCTATATCAACGTGCTTTCTAAGACTATTTTAATCATTGTATTTTACTCCACATTTCTATTTCTTTCTTTATTATTTATTGATTTATTTTCTAATCACCGGGAGCCCCCTGAATGCCCGGAGCCTAGGGAGGCTGCAGCCTCATTATTCTGAATGTAAATCAGCAACTGCCTTTCTGGAATGTTTTAATGAATCCTTGGCAGTGAATGTGTGTGTGTCTGTGTGTGTGGAGGGGGGACTGACTATTTCTATGGGGCGGGAAGGTAAGGAGGGTGTGACGGTATGCACCGCTCCCTTTCCCTCGTTCTCTAATCCCTAGGCCTCAGAGACTGGGTGCGACCTGACCTCTACTCATCACACACACACACACACCTTTCCAATAACCATGAATTTCCAGAAATGCGCTAGAATATGCACCAAATTGAACAAAAATGCACTAAAAAATGCGCTATGCGCCAAATACGAAATTTACGCGCTGTTTGTGATGCCAATGCGCTAGAACTAGCGCATTTCGCGCTAGTTTGGCAACACTGATCAGCATTCTTCTTCTTCTTTTGACCTGTAACGCTTTGTATCGGTTCTTGGGTCCTCCTCCTCTCGTTCCTCCCTTCTTATTATTCACACACCTTCCTTTTCAGTATTATTAGCATCTTCCATTTGACACAAAACCCGGAACCAGGTTCGGGGATAAACCCAGACCCATGTCCGGGTTTTCGCGCCGTAAATGGAACGCATTTAGGCGGATATGTAAACAAATGTTCTTCCTCTTCTTCATTTGACCTGTCCTCCTCCTCTCGGGCGTCTCTCCTGTTTATTCACACACTTTTCCTTTCAATTGTGCTGTGTAGCTTAATTTTTCTTCACTGCAATACACCATCACACTTTACTTTTCAGTTTGTTGCTGGAATAACTTACTGACATTGCTTATCCGTGCACTTATTCAACCATTTGTGCCCTTTTTTCCCAGCACTGCATCTCCATCCAACACGTACCGTGCGATGGCCCCGGTGTCCTCCTCCAGCCTCTTAGCCCACTCCTCCCTGGTGCTACTAATAACTTCCCCCTCTGCCTCTCATAGTTGCTGCATTCTACTATTGGGTGTTCCACCGATTCTTTCTCCCCTGTCCTACAGCTACAGTTCTGGTTTCCCCCTTCCCTATTCCTGCCATTTAGCTGCGGGGTTCTCGTTCTTGCTTTAAACATCAGCTTGCTCCCCCAGTCTCCTACATGCCAGTCTACTCCCTCTAGCTTCTGTGTCTTGCTGTACCATCTTAATGTCGACTCTTTTACTCTAAAATTCATAGGCCCAGCCTAAGCAGATGGCACACCACCTGTTCATCTTCCCTTTTTTACAACAAAGAAGGCAGCTCAAGGGCACCAAAAAAGAAAACAATAATAAATAAAGCCCACTACTCGCTGCTCCCAAAAAATAATTAAAAGAGGTGGCCGAAAGAAAGATCAATTTCGGGAGGAGAGGTGTCCTGATACCCTATCAGGCTGATGGATAAATGGGTTTTCTGGGAAAGCAAACACTTTTAACTTAGACATTAGATACTTGCCTGTGTCCCAGGGTAATAGGTTCTCACTTGACACAGGCTTAAGGGCCAGAGACAAATAAGCGCTGATGAACAACACACTTGTGAGACCAACACTAGCATGTTGTTCCACGGTGTGGGATCCTTACACACACACAAACATTTATAAGTTAGCACTAATCAACACCAAGGTGGCTCGGTTCATTATAAACAATGAACTTGAACACCAGGCATCATAACACAGATCAAACAACAGATTAATATGTTTTTGTAACCTCTTCACATGTGCAGACAAGCACACACTTAAAATTCTGTACAAGATCACATACACTTACATTGACCCACACACATACTTACAGGACGCAAACAGTCAGCGTACTCGTAACACACTTGGCCAAAAATACCAAACACATCACACAAACACTGACACATGTACGGACTCATACTTTCCACGCACCACACATGACTGGAACAGCCTCCCCCTACAGACTTTAGACTGTGGTACAATAGACTCATTCAGAAAACAAATACACACTTGTCACAACACACCAAGACTAATTAGTAGTACACCTATTCATTTCCCTTCCCTACACACTCGGCACCCCAGTTCCCCCAGCAGCCAACACAAATATCCGTGTTATGCACCTGTACTGGTGCCCTGTGCATTACTTGTCAAGATCAAGACAACACACAGCTTATCAAATGCCTCCAACCTTACCTAATGATAACACTGCTGAACTATAACTCTCATTCACTCAGCACAAATAGGGTCACGAAAATCAAGATCAATTCTATCCTCCAGCATAAGAAAATAAAGGAAAACAACTATACAAATGCATTTATTTAACTAATAAAAACATTGAGCACAATTATCAACAGGTACAAAAACTGTTTTTTTTTCTTATTACACAGATTAATCAAGAAAGAAACTGAATTTCAAGACATTGCTGGGTTCCCAGGTGTGATTGGGGACACTGATGGAACACGTTGACACGAAATTAAAAAATACACGAAACTATTAATAATGATTATCATAACTGGGTACATGTTAACTTTACAGTTTTGACTCCCTCAAAGATCAGAAGAAACTAATAATGACACCTACAGAGTTTGTGACTTGAGCAAGTTGATAAATCCTGCCAGGAGGTACTCAAGATGAAAGTGGGCCCTGCATGGAGACTTGTCCGGATGGACCCGCGGACTTGGCGTTGTAGGGTGGGTGAGGCGACACCCCCCCCAGCATATGCCACCTTTGATAGATGACTATATATTGATAATCCAAATTGGATACGTTCTACGACAATTGAAATACTATTCATGCCTTCAAATTATACCTCGGCAACAAAAATATGATGGAATATAATTTTAAACAAAACTCGTCATTTAGGAAACTTAACCTATTTGGACCTATAGCCGCATTATTAGTTATCTTGTACTTATCTTGAACCCGCGACCAGCGTGACGGGAGAGCCACGGTAAATCTCAAGAATTACCACTCCACCCCCTCCACCACCCCAGCCCCCCCTACCCCCCAAGACAAACCTGGGGACCTGTGGGGAACTGGGGTATTGGGGGGGGGGGGGAGCCCATATCACTGAAAAATGGCCTTCCAAAATTTCCCTGGAAAAATCCCTAATCAGGAAAAATTCCCAAGTCTCGAAAGTAAGGAAAGTCCCTAACGCATACTCTTGCAGTCTATTCCAATATGACCTAGCATTCAATCTGTTGACAAGTGTCAGGCATCTCATCAGATGGTGGGCATACTGCCCCCCTCCCCCCTCCCCCCACCGCCGCCCTCCCAATCCGTCCATGGCCCGTAAGTTTTGATGGGCCACGCCACATGTCAAATATATTTAAACTACTCCAACCGAACTTTACGACTCATGCAGACTGCAAGTCAGGTATGAGGCTCAATCTGTGTATAGAGGCGGTTGTGAAACAATAACAAACGACTTATAAAATCCGAGCCACCTAACTCTATAATTAAAGAGGCTTGCCCCCCTGGCCCCTCCCCAAGGTAAAACGTATACGAAAATGCATTATAATAATAATTCTTTCACGTGCTAAATTAATACGAATATTGGTTTGGAGTGGTTATTCTTAAGTTTTGCCCGATTGATTACCATTTAAATATAATATTGAATTGTTACTGCTTCACTCATTGATAATCTAACCTAACTGGTATTTTTTGTGATATCAGTGACCCAATTAACACAAAGTCACTGAAACAAACGATTCATCTTTACATTATGCATAAATGGGGGTTACCAATGATGATGAAAATTAACTGGGTAGGTAATGATAAATAATAAGTCAACATGTATCGGCAATAAACACGTCAGTCACTGTAAGGTAAAGGTAAAGTTGGGGGCATATGCTATAGCAGCGCGTGGCCTCGGTGCTCATCTCCGTCGCATTGGCCCTTGAGCCTGTGGTGGGAGGGAGCCCATTACCCCTGGACACAGCGCCAATTTGACACCCGGGTGGGTGCTATTCTGTATAAAACACAGCCGTCGCGTTTCACTCCCCTCCCTTGCCCCGCCATACATACATGGCTCTCCACACATCTATTCATCCAACTGTTTTCGTTGAAAGCCACTACAGGCCTCTTGCTGGGCCCGAAATGAAAATTTCAATGCCCCGCCCACTGCACCACTTTTAACTTATTATTCATGGTTTTCGGCACATATCTATGGGTAAATATGTAACTGGCATAGAGTACCTACAATTCCGGATCACCAGGCACCTCCTAGATGCAGTGGTTGTAGCAGAAAATACCCAAATATGGGAAATAAGGCATGTAAATAGCGGCGGCGGCGATAGTCTTGGTCCTGGCCTGGGTCTTGGGTCGAAAGTGGCGGACTGAACGTTCTCCCCTCTACTGCGCATGCGCCGACCCGTGTTGGCCCGCCCCATTTAAAGGGGGGACCAGGGGCCGTATGCACAAATATTCTAAGAATAATACTAAGCCCTGCACTTAACAACTTTTAGCTAAGCATAGGCCCTTAAGTATTACTTAGAATTCCCCTTAGCGGACTCTAAGCTAAGTATTTTTTGAGCAAAATACCGGTATGAAGTGCATCGCCTAGCAAAACGACCACTTGCAAAAGCATTGTATATAGCTACCACAGTGCATATTATGCAAAGATGAAACAGCTATAATGAATTCAACACGTTATCTATCTGTACACAAAAGCTTGTTTGGAAACAATAGACACAACAGTGGAGTAAATGGTCGACATAAACGAGCCTTCTTCTTCTTCCTCTTGTGGTCTTTATTGCCTATGATCGTTATATAGGTGCATCTTTTCATGTTTCCGATGTACATCCACTATTCTTTTATGTGTTTTGGTAAAATATGTATATTACTGCCCGACGTCGTCTCCTCAGCCGCCGGTGACAACAAAGGCGTAGCGCGAAGCGTATCACACGGAATTACCAAATAATAAAAGTAAACAAGTCAAAACAAACTAAATCTAACCAGACCTGCCCAAACCTAACTATACCTAGCCTATGACCAACCTAACCTGACCCCTCTACCGCCAAAATGCAATGTGCTAAGATGCGTTAATTCACACTCCTCAATAGTTTGAAGTTTCTTCAATATTCAAGCTGTTTGTCACTGTACTGTATTCAGAGACCAACATACAGCACATAATGCATTAGCCTCACGTGAGATGGCTACCATAATTTCAGACTCGTGTGTTCAGTGACTTTCTTGTTTATTTATTTTGATATATATCAACTTTCAGTCAGGTTACTCTGGTATATCTTTACCTCAGTGGGTCAAGGCACACAATCATTAGTACTATTATAAAATGTTCTAATGTTTCCCGAGCTTCTACACCTATCTGATGTACTATAGATAGGTGTAGGTACTTCTCCATTCACAGAGGCCACTTTTCTCAACTATCTTTGACAGGTCTCCCATTCACATTGTTTCACTCTGCTCCAGTGTCATCATATGCTTTCCCTCTCTGTATATTTCCTTTCTCCAAAGGGGATTGTCTTGAATTTCCAGTGTTATATTAATTTGGCCCACCGGTGCTCACTCATTTCCTCTCTTTGAAACTCAGCTTCCCCTTTGTTAACCTTTCTCAGAAGCTTCACCCTATTTCCCCTGAGCATGTGAACACTATCATGCCAACTGGTCTTGAATGACTTCTAATCTCCCGACATCTCAAGTGTTAGTTTTGCTGACCCATACAAGATAGCTGTGGGGTTACTACTTTCCCCATCCAAAAGCAACTTCCATATTCATACTGGCTAATTTCCCTTCTCTACCACTGATATTAACACCCGTCATTTTCCTTACCTTGGCTTCATTCAGTTTTCTTTGTGCTTTCTCCTATGGCCTCCTTGCTTATCTCAAATGCTAAATAACCATGTGTTTCTATTACCTCTAAGATATTGTTTCACAGCACCCGCTGTCCTACTGCTGGTGTGAATTTCCATTATTATGTTTAAAGATAAGTTTCCATTCCATACCAAAGTCATTTAGGATCAGGCAAAATCCTTCCACTAATACTACATCATCTGCATAACCTAGGCAAAGCAATACAACTTCTGATGTGTGGGGCTTTATTACTTTTGCCTATATCCACATATACACATGGAGGAGGGGGAATGATTATGAGCAGAAAGGATTGATTGATAATGTGGCAGTAGATGGAAGACTGAGAAAGGATATCTGTGACGCGAAGGTAGTAAGCGGGATGTTCGATGGCTCTGACCATCTTGCAAAAGTGGGTGTTTGAAAAGAAAGGTGAAGTAAAAAAGGAAATACTGAAGATAGAAAAGTTACAGGAAAAAGAAATAAAAGATGAGTATAACGTGAAATGGTAGATGCCTTAAGTGAAAAATGGGAAAGTGTGAAAGATAGTACAGATACTGAAAAAGTTTTTAGAACATTTAAAGAAGTAGTGTTAACTACAACAAAAAAGTGGTAGGAATGAAAGTGGTGAGAGATGGAAAAAGAAAAGGAAATTCATGGTGGACAGAAGAGATAAGGAGGATAGTAAAAGAGAAAAGTGAACTTTTTAAAGAAAACTTAAGAAAGAAATGTGGTTGAGCAAGTAAAAAGGGAAAGGAAAAAGAAATATAGAGAATGCAAAATGAAATTAAAACAAGCAATAAAAGAAAGTAAGAAGAGAGTTGGTGAAGACTTTGGAAAAGACTAAGTGAAAAATATAAAGGGAACAGGAAATCATATTGGAAAGAAGTAAAAAACGAAAGAAAAGCATCACCCCAATAATATCTCCCCAAGGAAAATTAATGAAGTTATGGGTGAGAATGGAAAGATGTTCAAAGACGGGGAAGCTGTGAAAGAGACATAGAGAGAATATTTCAAAAACTTAATGAGTTTTGATGATGGACGTCCAGCAGCTGTAACAGCAACAGTTTTGAGCGGAGGTAGAGGAGGAGTATATAAAGAAAGAAGTATAACATATGAAGAAGTAAATCAGGCATTAAAAAGATTAAAAATGGAAAAGCAGCAGGAACTGATGGAATCAATCAAATATTTTCCTTCAGGATGGTGGGAGAGAAAATAATAGCAAAAGGAAAGAAACTATACACTGCCTTCATGGACTTTGAAAAAGCTTGACAGATTCGATTGGATTGCATTGTGGGATGTTTTAAAGATTTATGGTGTGGGAGGAAAACTGCTTAGTGCAATAAAGTCTTTCTATGAGGATGCATCTGCATGTGTCAAAATTGGTGGAGAAACAAGTGAACATTTTGAGATAAAGGTGGGATTAAGGCAGGGGCGTGTCATGTCACCATGATTGTTCAATATTTATATGGATGGTGTCATGAGAGAAATAAAGGGCAAAGTTGGAGTAAAAATGTATGCTGAGGGAAGGAAGTGGGTGCTGAATTCAATCCTGTTTACTGATGACACAGTGCTCATTGCAGAAAATGAAAGTGACTTACAAAACTTGGTCAGTGATTTTCATAGCGTCTGTAAAAGGAGAAAGCTGAAAGTAAATGTCAACAAAAGTAAAGTGATGGTTTGTGAGGGTAGTAGAAGTGAAGTTGTAGATTTTGTATGCCCATATAGAGTGGGAACTGAATGTGAAAAAGAATGCAAAATAATTCTGAATGGTGAAGAAATGGAGGAGGTCAATGAGTTTAAGTACCTTGGATCAGTTATCAGTTGAAAATACAATAATAGTACCAACCCTCACATATGCAAGTGAAACATGGGCCTGGAATGAAAGTCAGAGGTCTAGAGTGCAGGCAGTGGAAATGAGTTATTTGAAGAGTGCTTGTGGTGTGAGTAGAATGGATGGAATAAGTAATGAAAGTGTGTATGAGCGTTTTGGAATGTGTCACGGGGGTGAAGGGAATAAGTGACTTTAAAGTGGTTTGGCCACATGGAGCGAATGGAGGAGAGTAAGATGACCAGAAGGGTGTATGTGAGATTGAGGGAGGGAATGTTAGAGGACGACCTCCAGTGAAATGGAGAGATAGGGTGCAGGAGTACGTTAGGGAGAAGGATGAGAGATCCTTGAGAAACTTTGAGCAGGCAAGGAGGGAGTGTCCGGATAGAGAAAGATGGAAACTTCTGCCGTGGCCATCCCCTGGTGGGAGCTCCTAAGAGCAGGCGTCGATGAGATGATGATGATGAATGAATTGAGAGGAATCACAGCAGAAATGTTGAAGTGTGGAGATGAAGTTACTATATGAATGGTCAAGATATGTGAAGTGGCCTGGGAAGGGGGGGGAGAGGTCCCAGCAGACTTGACAAAAGCCATCATGGTCCCAGTTTACAAGGGGAAGGGCAGGAGAGGGGAGGTGGGAGTTGTAGGGGTATAAGTCTGCTGAGTGTAGGCTACCCGGAAAGGTATATGGAAAAGTCCTAATTGAGATTGTGCAAAGACTTACTGAAGAGAAAATCAGTGAAGAACAAGGAGACTTCAGGAAGGGAAGAGGATGTGTGTATCAGATATTTTCCTTCAGGATGGTGTTTTATTAGAAAAAATATTAGCAAAAGGAAAAAATACTATGCTGCCTTCATGGATCTAGTTATTCTAAAGAAAGTTTATGACAGAGTCGATTGGCTGGCATTGTGGGACGTCTTAAAGATATATGGTGTGGGAGGAAAATTGCTTTATGCAATAAAGTCTTTCTATGAGGATGCATCTGCATGTGTCAAAATTACTGGAGAAACAAGTGAACATTTTGAGATGAAAGTGGGCTAAGGCAGGGGTGTGTCATGTCATCGTGGTTGTTCAATATTTATATGGATGGTGTTATGAGAAATGAAGGGCAAAGTCGGGGAAATTGAAGTAAAAATGTATGCTGAGGGAGGGAAGGAAGTGGGTGATGAATTCAATCTTATTTGCTGATGACACGGTGCTCATTGCAGAAAATGAAAGTGACTTACAAAATTTGGTCAATGTTTTTGATAGTGTATGTAAAAGGAGAAAGTTGAAAGTAAATGTCAACAGAAGTAAAGTGATGGTTTGTGAGCGGAGTAGAAGGGAGGTTGTAGAGTTTGTATGCCCATATAGAGTGGGCATTGAATGTGAAAAAGAATGCCAAATAATTTTGAATGGTGAAGAAATGGAGGAGGTTAACGAGTTTAAGTACCTAGGATCAGTTATGTGTAAGCATGGTGGTACAGAAGGAGAGAAAAGAGAAAGGGCATTGCAATGATTGATTGATTGGAGGAGAAGTTGCAGATCCATCTCTGGCATGCCATCTCATTGTTGGGGGCTGAATTTCTCCATGGCATGGACTGGACCTCTGCCAGACAGCTGGAGAAAGCTGCCATGGCACAAACCCGACTGATGGAGACAACTGATTTCTTCTTCCACATCATGTTTGGCCCTGAAATATGAGTACAAGTTCAAATAAACAACATAATATATATATATATATATATATATATATATATATATATATATATATATATATATATATATATATATATATATATATATATTATTATTATTATTATATATTAATTGGGATGTTTTTCCTTGATTAGTGTACTATACTAAAAGAGGTTAACCCGGTAGCTGCAGGGATCATGTTTCTTAAAGGTTCCTCCGAGCGAGAAAAATGAGAAAAAATCATCACTCACGCAAACCGTTTCATAATATATTTCAACACATTTGTGATCAGTTTATGCATCATCTATTTTTGGGGTTTATATCATGACAAAATGTGGCCCATCGCTGGTACACGGTAAAGCCACAAATTTGGCCTGTTGCTGCTACCAGGTTAAGTTGGACTATGAATGGACAGATGTTGTTTTAAGAGCATCTGAAATAAACTTATGGGACTGATATATGATAATTAAATCTGTGATATTTATTAAGATGTGTCCAGTGATTTAATTGGCAAAGAACTGCAAAACACAAGCTAAGAAAATAAAAGTACTGAACTGATTGATGTATCGACACAGGAAATGGCCATCGGAGAAATAAGAATGGATTAGTAATTAATATACCCGAAGCAAGAACTAAAAGACATTGCATCGACATAAGTATGTGATAGAATAACAGGCATTATCTACATGAGTTATTTACTGCACAGTGCACACTATATGGGCTGGCAACATTGTCTTATTTTCTAGCAATTGAAGTTGCTTATATTGTGCATTATATTCTTGCATGGGAATGATTGCTTGATGCTGGATGATAAAAACTAAATGATTAAACAATAATGTTATGTGCCGAATACCAGCTTGAGGTCACTCTAGGTCTAGGAGGACTTGCTCGTTGTTGTCAATGTCATCACAATCACTGCAAATAGATACATTACAATTAGAAATGCTTTGGTACCTGTCCTATATGTATATCTATACTTGTCCAGAAGTCAAAACTCTTGACTCATGGACCAATTTGCAATTTTTTTTGTTCAAAAAGATTTTAGCATTGTTGTTTGACTTTAATAGCTATTTGGGAGTAAGACTAAGAATAATCATAAAATTCACTTTTAGATCTTCATAAGAAAGGAAGCTGCAAATAACAAAAGCCATAATATACTGTGAACTAATTAATTTCAAATGTGAAAAAAAAGACATGACCAAAACAAATAAAACAATACTACAATGCTAGCTAGCATGGGTATTAGTATCATTTTGCAACACCCAGGGATTCCTGGGAGGTATTTTACAGAAAGGATAGCTACCGTTCGTTAAGTAGGATCAATGAGGTTAGGTGACGTTTATAATTTTTTGTTAAGTTAAAATAAGGCAACATTCTGAATGATAGTTAGTTTGGTAAAAAATTTACGTCCAAAATAAAAATGTTTGTTTAAAAAATAGTCAGTAACAATAGTCAGTAACACAAATCGGAAATTTATCTGAGTTAGGAGAGGTGAACTTATATTAAGTTGGGCTCGTCGGACCAAGGTTTCTAAACAAGTTGATTTAGGATTAAAGGAAAAAAGTCATAAGTGATGCAAGCTTGAGTACTAGAGCAAGTTCGGTTTAAGAGCTACCGGTACGTCAAATTGATTTGGTTTGGTTACTAAAAATAAGCAAAGGAAGGTAATTTTGTTAGGACACCTTCTGACATTTAAGTTAGGTTAAAAATATCAACTTTTCTAAATAATTGCTGATTTGGTTAAAACTGGCTATCTTAAATAACAGATTAAGTTGAAATAACTATATGTCAATGATAAATTTACCCAGGTTAGGTTTGGTTTATCGCCGCTGGGAGGTTAGTCAAGTAAAAATTAAATAACAGACACTAGTGACCCAAATAGGTATTGTTTAGGGTTTGGTAAGTTTGGTGGGAAACGTTTGTTGAAGTCAGTCACAAGATTAACAGGTGTGTTAGGTTTAAAGAGTTGAATATTGTAAAGGATAAGTCTGGCGAGGTAAAATATTGGCTCACCTGTGTTCGTTCCTTGGGCAGGAGTCTGTGGCTGCCGGTGTTGATCACAGGTAAGATACACGTGCACCAGTGATGACTGGACCTTCACAGACTACCTAAGGTGAGTGATAACAGACACTGGATGCCCTCCAGGCGATGGCTGGGGGCTGTATAACGCCAGCCACACACCGCGGCCCGCGGGGCTTCCAGCAAGGTTACTCCCAGGGCTCCTTGTGTGACAGCCTGTGGATGGTGGCAGGCGGTCACCAGCCATCGCTTGGAGGGTCTCCAGTGTCTGTTATCACTCAATCTCTGTCAGTCTGTGAAGGTCGCACCTGCATTTTACCTGTCGGCGAACACCACTTCAGTCGTGATGGCCATGTAGGTGTTTCCAAGGTCCGCCTCGCCGAACCACTCATCTCAGCACGGTCAGCACAGTCCACAGATATTTCAGGATGAGTTTCAAATCATTACACGCCTCCAATTCGTCTAGACGAGGCAGATATATTAGGAGGTGATGCCTTTCATCCCGCTGTAATCCACCATGTTGCAATACTTATGCATTTTTAACGGTGCTAAGGGAGCCCCTTCCCCGCCTTAAATTTTCCGCCCGCTAAGTGCTCCAGCTTCACCGCTAAGCGGCCCAGCGCCATTTTAAGTAGAAAACTTAACGATTCTTTGCCGTTAAGTGCACTTAGCGATGCTAAGAACGTTTGTGTATACCGCCCCAGCAGCTGGCCCGCATCTACTGCAGACTGATCGGTCCCCCGACGAGACATCGGTCCCCCCTCCTTATTCTGTCATTTGCATGCCTGTTATTTTCCACTGTGATGTTAGCGGCCCTGTGGAGCGCTGCTGCGGCGGCAGACCGGGGCGTGAATCCTCATTAACGGTATCAAAACGTACAACTAAAAGCCTTCAGTAAATTGGTTTCCCTTCTTTCTGTATCACTTGTTGGGGTTATTTCCTAGGCGAGACTGCTGCCACATTAATAATTATGGTCACCAATCCTTTACAAAATACCTTTATATGCTCTAGATTAATATTATGAAGACTGTAACAACTCCCTTAGGTTAGTATGTTTTGGGAGGCGCCCACCAGGTTACGTTAGGATAGGCTTCCCAACCTCAAAATCCACTTGATGAGGCGGGGGCTCTAGGAAGCCAGCACTCTGCAGATGCGCAATCAACGTAATAAAATTCATAATATTAAAGGTGAAGAGCTATAGTCCATGTAGTGATATTCTAAAAGCTTTACCCCTATATGATGAGCTAGTGCTGATTTAAATAGAGAGACTAAAGGATGACCAGGGATTCTGGGAGGCTATTTTGAACTGGTGGACTCTAGTGGGTAGATCAGGAGTTACAACAAATAGGTCTGAAGGAGCGATTGCAGATTTGTTACGAAAGATCTGCCAGTACTTGATTATGATTGATTGATTGATAGTTTATTGTTGCAGGTAAACAACAAGGGAGAAGGGAGGAACTCACTATGCTTCCATTCACTTTACTCTCTTATGCTTTCATTCACTTAAATTTAAGCACATGTAGATAAATTTTATTATCAGGGATACATACAACAAGCATATTTTTCCAAATATAATATAGATACATGCAAGGATATAATGTTTTTTTTTATTCCTGGTGCTATTTATAATTACCCATGTATCCTTAGTTGTATAATCACACTCTGTACTGTCTGGGGGTTGGGACGGCATGCTCCTCCCTTTCATGGCATGGCTCAAACCGTTTCTGATCTTGTAGCAAGACAAAACACACACACACTCAGGAGGGCAGGACTGTCGGCCTTTCACTGCCGCAGGATCACATACACATATAGGAGGGCAGGATTGCTAGCCTTCTGCTCCTGCTGGGAAGATGAGGTCACAACTTCATGGCTTACATCCTGTACCTATTGTATACAGGTAAAATACCATACTAAAAAAAGGGTGCGGCTGCTGAGGTGAGGCAGGCGAGCTCGGGACTCGAGGGCACCGTTGCCAGATTATCGTACTCCGAAGCCGCGTAATTACCGGTTTCTGGCTATAACTGTTGCCAACAAGCACCAATAATTAACCATTTAAACGATATCCATATATGAAGGCAGTTATTTGGGTGATGAAAGCAGTTTAATTATTGGGTCGGAAATCGGCAAACATAAAAGGCTCAGTACGACAATCTGGTAATGTTGCTCGGGGGGACCGATTTTTCCAGTGTTTTGGAGTGGGCCGAGTAGCGCATATAAACACAGGTCGGCGCATGCGCAGTAGAGGGGGGAACAGGGGGGAACGTTCAGTCTGCCACACCGGCAGTGGGGACCCCACCCAGGGGCCAGATCCTCTAAAATGGGTGCAGGCTGCGGCGTCAGCTGATCGGTTCCGCTAAATGGAACACGCCAGATCACGACCCAGAAACGGGTTATGCTAAATGGAAGATGCTATATGTTATTTTCTAACCTGAAATAACAGACCAAACAAACTGACTGACTGACCCCTTATTCCAAGACGGGCCATCGGGAAGTAAACAGACAGACGGCCTCCGCGTGTCAATAATCCCTCTCCTCGCATATTATTTCTTATTTTGTGGTTATTAAGGAGAAAAAAATGCACAGAACATACTAGAGTTAAAAATAATAGGTAATAAATAAAAAATAAAAAACTGACCCCTTTCTCCAAGACAGGCCATCGGGAAGTAAACAAACACGGCCTCCGCGTGTCAAAAATCCCTCTCCTCGCATATTATTCTTTATTTTGTGGCTATTATGGAGAAAAAAGTGCTGCGGGAGGTTGTCAAGTACTTAAAGCAGGACAAGGTGAAGATAGAGTCGGACAAAAACACGGTGAGAGGGTTATTTCAGGGGTTTATCGGCCTCTGAAATAAGGTTGTGGGTTGCCTGCTCTGTGGTTCCATGTAGTAGATATTTATTCTGGACAATTTACAGGTTCACCCAACCAGCGATTTTCTTACGTGGTTCATGTTTTTTTTTCTGGTGATAAATGTTGTGTATAGCATGATTTTGTAACCTCATTTCCGTCGCAAATGTCTACTTTTCGAGTCATGTCTCTTTTCAAGTTGTGCCTATTCCCTACTCTCTGGTTCCGTGTAGATACTTTTTCTATTTCACTGTTAGAAGTTGGAAAAGCAAGAGGTTACAAAGGAAACAATGGTGGAGTGAAGGGGGAGAGAAAAAGTAAGGGGAGAATGAAAGGATAGAAGAGGAGGAGAATGAGAAGGATTTGTATAGTTAATGCGCCCATATCTGAAATAAGGTTATGTTGCCTGCGTTCTGGTTCTGTGTAGATACTTTTTCTTATTTCACTGTTAGAAGTTGGAAAGACAAGAGGTTACAAAGGAAACAATGGTGGAATGAAGGAGAGGAGAAAAATAAGAAAAAATAAGGGGAGAATGAGAGGATTGAAGAGGAGAATGAGAAGGATTTTTTTGTTTTTACAGCAAAGGAGTCAATTCAAGGGCATAATAAAAAAAAGGAAACAAACATGAAAAAAAAGCCTGCTACTCACTGCTCCTGTATAGTTAACGCGCCTATATCTGAAATAAGGTTATGTTGCCTGCTCTCTGGTTCCATTTAGATATGTTTTCTTATTCCACTGTTAGAAGTTGGAAAGACAAGAGGTTACAAAGGAAACAATGGTGGGATGAAGAGGAGGAGAAAAATAAGCAAAAGTAAGGGGAGAAGGAGAGGATTGAAGAGGAGGAAAATGAGGATTTTTTTTTTTTTTTTTTTTTTTTTTTTTTTTTTTTTACAGCAAAGGAGTCCGTTCAAGGGCATAATAAAAAAGGAAACAAATATGAAAAAAAAAAAAAAGCCCGCTACTCACTACTCTTGTATAGTTAACGCGCCCATATCTAAAATAAGGTCATGTTGCCTGCTCTCTGGTTTCATTTAGATACTTTTTCTAACTTATTTCACTGTAACAAGTTCCACCGCTGCCAGATTATCATACTCAACCTCATATTTACCAGCTTCCTACCCAGAAACTTGTCTCCTGGACCCCAATAATGAGATTCCTTTATATTTATCGTTGAAATAGTTAATTCCTGATGTTTCTTGGCAATAGTTAGGCGGCATCAAAAACTGGTTAATACTATGCTGTGAGTGCGATAATCTGGCAACGGTGGTAAGAACTTGGGTGAACATTGGTATAGTTAATGCGCCCATATCTGAAGTAATGTTGTGTTGCCTGCTCTGTGGTTCCATTGAGATACTTTTTCTTATTTCATTGTAAGAACTCGGGGTGAAGACTGGTATAGTTAACGCGCCCATATCTCATTTCCTACTCAACCCGCTGCTCTTCTGTTGCCATATATGTGTTCTACTAGCCTTCAAACTCCTCATGAATCAATAGCTTACCACATTTATTTGTCGTTAAAAAAATAAACGACAAGTTCAACCTAACTAAATCTAAGCTAACCTAACTTAACCTGACCTGACCAAACCTAACCTTACCTAATCTAACCTGATCAAACCTAACATGACCCACCTGACCTAAGCTAACCTAACCTGACCTGACCAAACCTAGCCTGACCTAATCCAACCTGATCAAACCTGACCTAACCTAACATGACCCAACTGACCTAACCTAACCTGACCAGACCTGACATAACCTAACTTGATCTAACCTGACCTAAGCTAACCTGACTTGACTTAGCCTGACCTAATCTAACCTAACTTAATCTGACCTAACTTAACCTGACATCAAATGGAGGGGGCATAAGTTTGATAATATGGTTACTTAATATATATACTTATTTACTTACATTGCCCTTCTTCATCAGATATCTGTGGAGGCCAAGGGAAAGAAGACTCAAGGATTTGTCTGCGGCACCCTCAGCCTGGTCCGCAGCTCCAGGCCCGAGCTGGAAGGCCGCACGCCCCTGGAGAAGAGCCTAACACACTCCTGGCTCACCTACCTCTCCACACACCTCTTCCGCTGCTCTACTCATGAGGTAACAATGCCAAGGAATCTGTGAATAAAGAAAAAAAATTATATTGGTCATGTTTTTCAATTCTATACTAGATGTCTATTGATTTTTAGTGACTTTCTTGCAACTGGAGAATAAATAGATCGTTTTATTACTTACTTTTTGCGTATATTACCTACAATTAAAGTTGATTATTTTAGCATAATATAAGTTAGTGTGAATTAAGATATGGTGCTTCCATTCTCCCTCCTGCAGTATAACATGTAGTGACAAACTAATAAATGTTGATGAATTAATAATGATCGTCAAAGTCTTCAAATTTCAATAACAAATAACAAAAGCTCCAGTTTCAACAAAGAGTTACGAGAAAGTGAAGGAAACAATCAAAGCATACCAGATCTAACTAAAACTAACCCACTAATTAACACACTATTAAAGCATATAGTCACCGAGACCTTGGCATCACATAAAGACAAAACAAAAAGAGAAGAAAAAGAAAGAGAGGAATATTAAATTAAACTGTGACAAACTCCACCATACAGTCCCGTTACTAAGACAAGACTCCCGGCCCTGACCTGAACTGATGTCATATATATATACTTCACAAACTAGTGCAATCATATGTATGTACCCCTCCCCCCTCCTCTATAAATTCCCCCAACCTTTACTGAATAAAAATCTGAATCTGAATCACAAACTCCACCTCCTGCAGGCCCTCAACACCTGTCTTCAGCACATCAACAAGGAGCTGGAGAACCGAGCTTTCCTGTGCGGCTTCCACCCAACCATTGGCGATGTGGTGCTGTTCCTCGCCCTGCATCCCTTTGTGGTCTCCTGGTCCTTCATGCATAAGGTAAGTGTCCATGGGTCGTGTTGAGTTCAAAGTTCTTTTTTTTTTATAACAGTGGTGGTTGTAGTATTATGGTCAGTTGTTTGTAAGTGCTTTGCTGTATAATTAGTCATAGTAGTAGTGGTATTGAAATCCATGAAAAGGTGTTACTGGGAAAAAATTATTGATATTGACCCAAACACATCCAGTCCCTTCAATCTTTTTAACAGTAGCAGTTGGTGTTATGGTCAGTTGATTGTAAGTGCTTTGCTGTATAATTAGTCATAGTAATAGTGGTATTGAAATCCATGAAAAGGTGTTACTGGGAAAAAATGATTGATATTGACCCAAACATATCCAGTCCCTTCAATCTTTTTAACAGTAGCAGTTGGTGTTATGGTCAGTTGATTGTAAGTGCTTTGCTGTATAATTAGTCATAGTAGTAGTGGTATTGAAATCCATGAAAAGGTGTTACTGGGAAAAAATTATTGATATTGACCCAAACACATCCAGTCCCTTCAATAAGCAGACATGGATAAAGTAAATAACCATTGCCATGACTCACACTACATTATCCTCACTGAGTTCCTTCTGTGTTCCCCATTTTGCTTTAGTTATGATCATTTTTCACGTATTTTTATAACAATATTTTCGTTACTTTACCAACATTACATTGCCCATAACCACAAGCGTTGTATAGTGCCCACACTCCTCTCTATCTATCTATTTCGCCTCTTAGAATAACATAAAGCAAGTACACTCAACCCTCGATTTGCCGGACCTCCATTTGCCGGATTTCGGATTTGCCGGACAAGAGTCCGTGGGGTAAAAAAAAAAAAAAAAAAAAAAAAGTCCGGGACAAGTCGATTTCAAACTACCGCGCCAGACAAAGTTCGCAAATCGGGCACTAGATGGCAGCGCGGGCGGACATACACGTCTAGTACTGGACTGTACACAAGTCTGCCACACACGAGTGTTGTGCTTACGTGCTTGTCGTGGATACACCTCTTCTTCACAACGATGCCACCCAAAAACCCACCAAAGAAAGTAACCAAGCGTACAGCTAAACCTGTGCACCTTTCTGTGTCGCAAAAACTGGAACTTTTACGTAAAATAGATGGAGGAATGAGTGTTGCCCAAGTCTGCGAGCTGTATGGGGTGAAAAAACAGACAGTTTCGGACATAAAAAAAGCTAGAGGAAAGTTAGAAAATTATGCAGTTAAATTTGCTGTGTCGGGAAAGGGTGATGCAACTAGAAAGCATATGAAAGACCCGAAATGTGTTTCCCGGACATATATAGGGTAAAGTCCGGCAAGGGGGTAGACCCCCGGACATTTTCCATTGCCGGACATTTGCCATTCCCGGACAAGCCTTCCCCCCTTTTAGTCCGGCAAATCGAGGGTTGAGTGTATGTCACTCTTCACTATGATCCCTCTCTCAATCCTCACTCCCCTCACCCACATATTGGACCCATCCTTCCCACCATTCACAACTTCCACTCTCTCTCTCTCTTTCTCACCACCGTTTCCCCTTCACAGGAGCAGTACCAGAACCTGTCCCGGTGGTTCATCACGGTGCAGGGCGACAACACACTCTCCGCCACACACTCGCCGGTGCTCTTCTCCAGGACGACACTCTATGGAGGCTCGGTTAGGGTCCATTGACACTATACTCGGCCCTCCTACTTCTTTTTATTCCCTCTGATATTACTACTCTATCCTACCTGTCAATCATTCTTGTTTCTCTTAGACTGTTCCTTTCTTTATTCCTCATCTTGGTTTTTCTTTCTCCATTTAAACCATCCCTTCTACTTCTTTTTCTTCCCTCTGATATTACTACTCTATCCTACCCGTCAATTATACTTCTTGTTTCTCTTAGTCTGTTCGTCTTTCTTTATTCCTCATCCTAGTTTTCCTTTCTCCATTTATATAATCCTTTCTAGTTCTTTTTCTTCCTTCTGATACAGCTCTCCTCAATCATCCTTCCCTTCCCTCATAGCACATTACATCTTTTTTCTTGTTTCTTCCACTCTTTTCCCCACTACTTTGTCTCTCTTTCCTTTATGCCATACTTGTCCCTTCTGCTCCTTTTTCTTCCTTCCAATATATACTTCTAATAATATTGCTCTTCTTAATCATCCTTTCCTTACTTCATTGCACATTTCACCCTTTTTTCTTGTTTCTCCCACTCTTTTCCCCACTACTTTTTCTCTCTTCTCTTTCTGCCATAGTTGTTCCTTCTGCTTCTTTTCCTTCCTTCTAATACTTCTATCCCTATTGTTATCCCACTTTCCTTTAGTATAGTTCAGCTTTTCTTGTTTCTCTTGGTCTTTTTTCTCTCTCTATTATTCCTCCTCATCATCCTTCAACTTTTTTATTATTTCCCTTACTCCTTTCATCTTTCTATATTCCTCATTCTACTTGTTCTCCATGGTTGTTTTGCTCTTCCGTTCACCTTCGTTTACTTCCTGCACTTTTCATCAGCCTCTCTCTCTCTCTCCCCTTTTCTAACTTATCTCCATTCTAACACATCAGCCAATCCTCTGCCCCTATTATCCTCCCCGTCCTGCTTCACCCTCACAACCACCTTGCTCAGTGTCCCTCACAATTGAAGGCACCCCCAAGTTTTCACTGCCTATCTAACAACCTTGTGAAATAATTGTGATGTTACATATTTATTGAAAGGGAGTGTTTGATGTGATACTCTTTAGTGGACCACAGTCTTGTATTGGGGTAGGAAAAAGGGATCGCAAACCATTTCTGTTTGTTTGACAGCTTTGTAGTAGTTCTTTTAAACATGAATGAGATGGTCAGTGGGAGGCTCCTTACTCAAGACATTTGTGTAAGTCTCTCTAAACTTTATTCCCCATCAAAGATCACTCTTGAGACCAGATTAAGTGGATGTTACCATTAAAAGCATTACCGTTGATGAGGTTTCAGGCCCCGGTCCGCCGCCGTAGAAGTGCTCCACAGGGCCGCTAACATTATAACAGTAATATCAGCTCCGAAAGTTGTCCTCAATCCTCATGTTTGTAAAGTCATAGGATTTACATGTCTAGAGGTATGAATATAACTGATAAGATGGCTGTGTGGAAGGCGAAATATTTATGTGAGCGGGGGTGTTGGTGAGGTCACAATGTTTTCTCTCAAGACTGTGGATCATCGCAAGTCAGACCCCAAGAGTAGAAAATGGACTGTAAACAAAGAAGAAGAAGAACTGTTGACCACTTATCCCCTTTGCCTAGGAAATGGGGCGATGGTCTACAATGTTACAAGGAAGGTTTTAGAGGCAGTGCTGCAGGAATATGTCGATCATTGTCGTGTAAGGTCGTGACAAACTCCAGAGCGCTACCTATACTTATGCTCATGATTTTGTCCCGTCTTTGAGTATACAGACATTTTGAATCATTTGCTTGTTTAACTCACACACCAGTCTGTTTCCTACCTTCCTAAATGATGTTATAAAAGAAATTGCTGTAAGATAAAAGGAGAACAGCAAAAGGTAGATGGTTCCAAATGTAAGATAAAAAACAAAGAAAACAACAACAAAAGGTAGACTCACACACCAACCTTTTTCTACTTAACCAAAAGGAGATATTAAAAAAGAATTGCTGAAAGAAAAAAAAAAAAAAGCAATAAGTAGACAGTTCCAAATGTAAGATAAAAAAAACAAAGAAAACAACAAGAGGTAGACTCACACACCAATCTTCTTCTACTTAACCAAAAGGCGATATTAAAAAATAATTGCTGAAAGAAAAAAAAGGAAAAGAGCAAAAGGTAGACAGTTCTGGATGTAAGATAAAAAACAGCAACAAATGGTCTAGCGGACTTTGGAGCAGCATCTAAGTGGGCTGTTTTTTTGTTTTTTTTTCCCTTGAGCTGTCTCCCTTGCTGTAAAAAAAAAGACAGTTCCAGATGCAAGATGGGAAGAACACAGCAAAAGACTCAGAATAGACTTTTTTTTTTTTTTACAGCAGAGAAGTCAGTTCAAGGGCATAAAGAAAGGAAACAAATATGAAAAAAAAAAGGCCGCTACTCACTGCTCCTAAATAGCCACTCTGGATGCATTCATGTACACAGACATGAAGCATTTAACCCCTTGACTGCAGATTTCCTACAAGAAGACATCACCAAGCTTCAGGAAGGGAACAAAAAGTGGCTGCTACAGTGCAATGAAAAAAAATGTAAAGTTATGCACCTTGGGAGGGGATATCCAGCATACCAATACCACATGGGAAACACTCCACTATCCACCACAGAGGCAGAGCAGGACCTGGGAGTATATGTTACCAGGCTACCAGTGAAGGGATATCCAGCATACCAATACCACATGCGAAACACTCCACTACCCACCACAGAGGCAGAGAAAGACCTGGGAGTATATGTTACCAAGCTACCAGTGAAGGGATATCCAGCATACCAATACCACATGGGAAACACTCCACTATCCACCACAGAGGCAGAGAATGAGTTAGGAGAATATGTGACCAGGGGCGGTATACACAAACGTTCTTAGCATCGCTAAGTGCACTTAACGGCAAAGAATCGTTAAGTTTTCTACTTAAAATGGCGCTGGGCCGCTTAGCGCTGAAGCTGGAGCACTTAGCGGGCGGAAAATTTAAGGCGGGGAAGGGGCTCCCATAGCACCGTTAAAAATGCATAAGTATTGCAACATGGTGGATTATAGCGGGAGGAAAGGCATCACCTCCTAATATATCTGCCTCGTCTAGACGAATTGGAGGCGTGTAATGATTTGAAACTCATCCTGAAATATCTGTGGACTGTGCTGACCGTGCTGAGATGAGTGGTTCGGCGAGGCGGACCTTGGAAACACCTACATGGCCATCACGACTGAAGTGGTGTTCGCCGACAGGTAAAATGCAGGTGCAACCTTCACAGACTGACAGAGACCGAGTGATAACAGACACTGGAGACCCTCCAAGCGATGGCTGGTGACCGCCTGCCACCATCCACAGGCTGTCACACAAGGAGCCCTGGGAGTAACCTTGCTGGAAGCCCCGCGGGCCGCAGTGTGTGGCTGGCGTTATACAGCCCCCAGCCATCGCCTGGAGGGCATCCAGTGTCTGTTATCACTCACCTTAGGTAGTCTGTGAAGGTCCAGTCATCACTGGTGCACGTGTATCTTACCTGTGATTAACACCGGCAGCCACAGACTCCTGCCCAAGGAACGAACACAGGTGAGCCAATATTTTACCTCGCCAGACTTATCCTTTACAATATTCAACTCTTTAAACCTAAAACACCTGTTAATCTTGTGACTGACTTCAACAAATGTTTCCCACCAACCTTACCAAACCCTAAACAATACCTATTTGGGTCACTAGTGTCTGTTATTTAATTTTTACTTGACTAACCTCCCAGCAGCAATAAACCATACCTAACCTGGGTAAATTTATCATTGACATATAGTTATTTCAACTTAATCTGTTATTTAAGATAGCCAGTTTTAACCAAATCAACAATTATTTAGAAAAGTTGATATTTTTAACCTAACTTAAATGTCAGAAGTGTCCTAACAAAATTACCTTTCTTTGCTTAATTTTAGTAACCAAACCAAATCAATTTGACGTACCGCTAGCTCTTAAACCGAACTTGCTCTAGTACTCAAGCTTGCATCACTTATGACTTTTTTCCTTTAATCCTAAATCAACTTGTTTAGAAACCTTGCTCTGACATACCTAACGTAATATAAGTTCACCTCTCCTAACTCAGATAAATTTCCGATTTGTGTTACTGACTATTTTTTAAACAAACATTTTTATTTTGGACGTAAATTTTTTACCAAACTAACTATCATTCAGAATGTTGCCTTATTTTAACTTAACAAAAAATTATAAACGTCACCTAACCTCATTGATCCTACTTAACGAACTGTAGCTATCCTTCCTGTAAAATACCTCCCAGCAATCCCTGGGTGTTGCAAAATGATACTAATACCCATGCTAGCTAGCATTGTAGTATTGTTTAATTTGTTTTGGTCATGTCTTTTTTTTTCACATTTGAAATTAATTAGTTCACAGTATATTATGGCTTTTGTTATTTGCAGCTTCCTTTCTTATGAAGATCTAAAAGTGAATTTTATGATTATTCTTAGTCTTACTCCCAAATAGCTATTAAAGTCAATCAACAATGCTAAAATCTTTTTGAACAAAAAAAATTGCAAATTGGTCCATGAGTCAAGAGTTTTGACTTCTGGACAAGTATAGATATAGATATAGGGCAGGTACCAAAGCATTTCTAATTGTAATGTATCTATTTGCAGTGATCGTGATGACATTGACAACAACGAGCAAGTCCTCCTAGACCTAGAGTGAACTCAAGCTGGTATTCGGCACATAACATTATTGTTTAATCATTTAGTTTTTATCATCCAGCATCAAGCAATCATTCCCATGCAAGAATATAATGCACAATATAAGCAACTTCAATTGCTAGAAAATAAGACAATGTTGCCAGCCCATATAGTGTGCACTGTGCAGTAAATAACTCATGTAGATAATGTCTGTTATTCTATCACATACTTATGTCGATGCAATGTCTTTTAGTGCTTGCTTCGGGTATGTTAATTACTAATCCATTCTTATTTCTCCGACGGCCATTTCCTGTGTCGATACGTCAATCAGTTCAGTACTTTTATTTTCTTAGCTTGTGTTTTGCAATTCTTTGCCAATTAAATCACTGGACACATCTTATAGGCCAGTCAATAGGGGATTGAATAAGGAAAAAATTCATGGAAAGCTGGAACAAGCTTCATTATCTTTGTAATAGGGTACTTAATAACATATTAATTTTGCACCCCTCTACCGTCCCGGATTTGGCCGCCATCTTGGAAAAATGGTGGCGAAAAATAGTTTTTTGCAAATATCTCACTTGGGACTCACTTTACCAGAAAATATGTCAATACATAAAATAATCTACGCAAAATTTCCTATAATTACTCTTCTATGCATATTTTTGATATGTCACACCGTTTTCGTGCCAAGCCTATGAAAAAGTTTGCGGCTTGTTTTGCCTATACCCCCAATCTCCAAAATTTGTCTCAAGGGTGTATTTCCTCTTTTTGTTTCTGGCTTAGGACAGACCGTGAATGCTCACTGGCAGAGTTACAACCCTTGCACCCAACCATCCACCCAAATTATGAAGTTATCCATTTAAACAATGCTTTACCAGTTCTTGCTGCACAATTAGAAGTATTGATTTCCAGGATAGCATTGGTTTTCTCGTCATGGGTAGTATAGCGAACCACATTTTTCTTCATAGGAAAGTAATGACAAGTAGTTTGGTTCTTTTGTAGAATGGCTGTAAGATAAGATAACAGCCTGGCATGTATCTATCTATCTATCTCTTGTCTGACACCTTCATCCCTTGCAGGGTGGCCATGAACCAACCTCCCCAGGGAGGTTTGTTCACTGTTTTTTTTAACTGTATTTGCTTTTTATTAGGAGTGGGTCGCTGGCCCTCCTATAATATATTCTGATTATTCTATTCCATGAGTTTCTTCACTCTCTGACATCAAGAAGTTTTCTAATGTGGCATCAAGGGATCGCCACAGTCCTCTTCATCATCAATTACATCAGAGTTTGAACATGACAGCCCCTTGCAAGAAACACATATCACAGAGCATTTTAATCCTGCCTTTCTACAGCTGCAGGTGGCAGTCATGCAACCTTTAGCACATTTGCATGACACAATGTTGAGTAGGTCTGGTGGAGCTGGGTCTTTATCTGTAGTGACTGGAACCAATCCTTTTGTAGTTGCATTCCAACCCCAATTTGTTGGAGACAAGTCATTTCCCAACCACTTCTGCACTTGGTGATATGTACGTAAGGAATGAAATCGAGCAGCTGCATCTGTAGGAGGCAGAGAAGCCAAAGTGAATTTACTCTTAATGAGTGACTGAGCATAGCACACATATCTCAAATCAGAAAGGGATTCACATTCATTATGCCCATATAAGTGAAGAATGAAATTCTTTCCTGCTTCAGCAATCTTTGCAGATTCAGCAGATGGTTCTTTAAAGACAGCAACAAGATCTTTTAATTCTTCTTGTTTTTCCATAAGCCTTATGAACTTAAGTTTTCCCTGTCTAAAAAAGGCAGAAGTAGTGTCGGACCCACTAAATGCATGTAAGAAGAGAATGTTGTCCTTGATGACTGATCCATATTTCATGGAGGTTGGTGTGTTCAGCTTGCTTTCTGTATTTCCTCTGCCTGGTTTTAAGATGTATATATTTGTCCTTGATCCAACCAAGGCTGTAAGGATGATTAAGAGGTCTACATCTTCTCCTACGATTGTTACTGATTCAGCCATGGTAGATTCTTCAATAGCAGTAGCAACAATCAATCTGTCTGCATCTTCAGTAGCCTGTTTTACTGTATAACCCTCATTGATCAGTCTAGTGGTGAGCATTGTAATAAGCCGGCTCTTATTTCTCTCATTTGAAAGAAACCTGGTTTGACTTGTTGTTACGGGCATTGTTTCATCAAACATTGTGTCTGTGGTAGAACAAATCATTCGCCGAGCACGCTCAGCACATTTTGTACTTTTGTCTGCTAGATTTTCTGGATATCCATTAAATATAACAATGGCATTTCTCTTGTAGTGGTTCTTTACATATTCAGCGTACCTCTTTAGAATGGCTGAAATCATCTCTCCTTTTAGCCAAACAACTCGATGCATCAGAAATCCTCCATCAATAACAAAAACCGTATCTCCAACAATTCCTGTGTCACTAAGAGGTGCAAATAGTTCATACATCACGGATTTCTTGGTTTTGCGCATTCCTATCTCATCAAAGATGGACAAGGGATATGGAGCTAGTTCATACTCAAAGTTCTCCTTCACAAATGAAGCATTTCTTTAATGAAGACATTTTTCCTTAATAGAGCAAGCACTGATAGGCTATGGGTCTGTTTTCATAGTCCTGAAACAAAAGAAAAACTAGTCAGCTTAGAAACTTGAAGCATTATTGAAAATTGCATGCAAGAAAAATAACCACATGCTATTCAGGCGCAAAGGGTAGGAAAAAATTTAAATTCAAATATTATCGTACTCCTAGCACCAAAACGGTGCAATAAATAGAAAAAATGAATAAAGGAGATTTTATAGGAAATTTTATGAAGATTATTTTTTGTATCAGTAAACTTTCAGCTAAATTCAGTCCTAAGCGAGATATTTGCAAAAAACTGTTTTTCGCCGCCATTTTTCCAAGATGGCGGCCAAATCCGTGGCGGTAGAGGGGTGCAAAATTAATATGTTATTAAGTACCCTATTACAAAGATAATGAAGCTTGTTCCAGCTTTCCATGAATTTTTTCCTTATTCGGCCTTTTTTCCTCCCCTATTGACTGGCCTATTAATAAATATCACAGATTTAATTATCATATATCAGTCCCATAAGTTTATTTCAGATGCTCTTAAAACAACATCTGTCCATTCATAGTCCAACTTAACCTGGTAGCAGCAACAGGCCAAATTTGTGGCTTTACCGTGTACCAGCGATGGGCCACATTTTTGCCATGATATAAACCCCAAAAAATAGATGATGCATAAACTGATCACAAATGTGTTGATATATATTATGAAATGGTTTGCCTGAGTGATGATTTTTTCTCATTTTCCTCGCTCGGAGGGACCTTTAAGAAACGTGATCCCTGCAGCTACCAGGTTAACCTCTTTTAGTATAGTACACTATTACTGCAACCAGACTATCTCTGTTGCTAACTACTGAATTATCAATTATTGTACCTGTTGCTCCCTGAGCTAGCTTCGGCTAAGGCTTTAGGCTTATCAAATAGCCTTGGGCTATTTCAGAGGCATTGTCGAAACCTCCACAAAGTGTGAGAGTTAGTCTCATCTCAAAGGCCAAAGTGTACTCATCTCCTGAGGGTTCGGCTAGCAGCAACAACAACTCTCACGTCATCAGCCGAGTCAGTGAGTCAGTAACCACTTACAAAGTGACCAGTGAACTATAGGAGGTGAACAATACTATTTTTCTCATATCTCATCATTTCTGTGTCCATCTTATCTTTTCATTCATCCATTCATCAGTGATTATCATCCATTTATTCATTGGTGGTGGTTATTATTATCTATTATTATTGTGTGTCATTGTGTGGGTTTCTTGTGTTTTCTTTTTCTCATTGTTATCTGTGTGTCATTTTGTCTTTGGTTTAATCTTCGTTTTGGTATATTATCTTGTTATTTTCCATACTCGTATTGAACTATTTTGTGCTTAATGACCTTCACACCATTTATACTTGATTTAAACGACCATAAGGTCTTAAGAGCAAGTAACGCAATTACTCTCACTTGCTACAGGTGTTGTTAATATTGTTGTTTCTTACTTATACATTAAATTTATGTTAAGGACTATCTTCGTATTTTCATCACCTCATTTAATGTTCGGGTAACCAGTTTCTTAAATTATCACCCTAGACAAAACTACTAGTGTCGCTCGTAACATTATTGGGGGCCTGTCCGGGATCATATGTAGTGGATTATTATAACTAATTCATTGTTATTTTCCACCACTTCATCTTCGCTAATCATTTATTGTTTCATGTATGTTCGTTCACCCCTAGTATCACTCCTATTACTTTTGTAATCACTGTGTCACTGTGTTTGTTGGTGCTGTTTCACAGGGCCCGTGAGAGGGGGGTGAAGCTGGTATCTTTACACCAGGGCCCGGTCTCAAAGGGGGCCCGGCCTCAAAGGGGGCCAGTCACCCGACCAGGAGGGAAAAAAATGGGAGAGAGAGAGAGAGAGAGAGAGAGAGAGAGAGAGAGAGAGAGAATACTAATATGCAAAACACACCATAAACATGATATGTATATATATAATAGAAGTTTCTACAGTTTATCAGTAAAATAATAGTTGTTGAAAAACTTTTTCTAAATAATCTTAAGCCTGGAGTGACACCACGTAATTACGTAAATGAATGCAGCTCAGCTGTGTTGGAATATAAGCGATGTCAACTCTCCGTCTCGCTCAGTCACCATCATTCTGTGGCAGGGTGTACATCGTCTCTCTCATTCCTTGGCAAATATTTCAGTAAGTTACAGAACTTACAGACTTTAAGTTAAGAAACTACTTATAATTTTATCCGTATGTTTAAGTATGTAGCATAATGTAGGACAGTGTAGAGCAGTCTGGATACTGAGTGATAGAGAGAGAGATGAAGCTATGAACGCGTCTAGTTCTCGTATGACAGGGCTGGACCGCTGGGCCCTGGGGTAGGGAAGGGAAGAAAAGGATATGGCGATAATGCGGATTGAGCATGAAGATCTTTTCAGTTGTTATTAAGTTGTGGGAGTTATATTCCTATAATGAGAAATTGGAATAAAATATAGATTTTCTTTTGAGTAATATACTGTACAGTGTTAGTCTGTACCATGTTTGATTAGCTGAATTATCATTACATATCAGTAAATAATTGATTATTTTACTGTATTTATAGGCCTATGGTATGGACCAAGGAGACTATAGAACAGGAGAGGGGGCCTCTATGGGAGACCGTGGGCGGGTGTTGGTTTATGTCGGTTGCAACAGATGGCGCAGGAGTAGCTTTGTTTACATCCAGGCGCCTCCCCCCCTCCAGACCCCCCCCCCAACCCCCAGAACCAATCAGCAGTGTTGCTACATGGGATCAAGCAGCAAATGTTGCTACTTTTTTTCTTCAGTCTGGTTATTTCCCATTTTAAATAAAAAAAATAAAGGTAGATAAATATTAAAATGAACAGTAGGAACTATATATACTGTATATATTTACTAGGTAGATATAGCCTGACTGCATGTCATGAGTAATGCTATTATTATTATATTATTATACCACAATTATATTACTTTCTCTGCATGTGTGGTTAGATGTGTTTTATGTGTTTAACCTTTCTGTATATATACTGGAATGAACCAAGGAATTGTAGCCCTACTGCCGTTCTTTTAAACTATGTGATCATGTTTTTTCTTCCAAACTCATTGTTTTAGCACGCACGCTGACTTCCATCAGTAATGATGATATATATACATTGAGTCATTGGTTTTTAGGGGGAAAGAGTGGGTGAATATAATTATCTTGGTCTAACTTATACTGTTTATTATACCGCTATTCGCAGCAATATCTTTCTCTGCTCCGATTGCAACGCTGCCTCGTTCAAAAATCATAACACCGCCGCGGCCGCCACGTTTACTAGCCGGAGCCTCAAATCATGTCCCTTTGTGGTGATAAAGAGGACACAGCCTGGTGTGAAGCTACATTTATTACGGAAGGATGTCACCCGGGGTAAGTGATATATATAAATAATGATAATGTGGAAATTCTAATCGTTTTCACGCTGACAGCTGTTCTGAACTTGCTAACTGCATGCTCCCCTCCTCCCGCGGCAAGAGGCCGAATGGCCTACACACGGCAGCTCCAGGTTCCTCCCCATTACCACCTGTCAGCCTCGCCCATGTAGCTATCCAGTCTACTCTTAAAACAAGCTATCGTCCCTGCACTCACTATGTGATTGCTGAGTCTATTCCATTCCCCCACCACCCTATTACTGAACCAATGCCAGCCCATTTCCCTCCTAAATCTATACTTTTCTAATTTAAGTCAATTACTGCATGTTCTATCTTGCCAAACATCTTATGCAAAAGTTAATCAGCATATCTCCACTCTTTCATCCCTTACACTGATAAACTGGAACAGCCTTCCATTGTCCGCATTACCTCCTGCCTATAATTTGACCTTCAAGAAGAGTGTATCAAGACTCTACTTTTGTCTGTTTGGGAATGGTGAGTAGTGGGGCTTTTTTTTCTAGTACGCTTTGTTGCCCTTGAGCTGTCTCCTTTGTTTAAAGAAAATAATAGTTAAATAAATGGAAGTTTGCAGCCAATGCTTCCAACACATTTTTGTGCCATATCTACAAGTGGCTGGTGACTGTAAGCATCTCAGCAACCTGCATGCATCTATGCCATTCCTATCATGGTGCATGGAGCAAGCTTCACATAACACTCAGACAGAGACAGTTTAATTATGGTTACATATCAGACTCAGTTTATTGCTCAGTCTATTAGGTGCAGTGCTGTTAATATTGTTAGTGGTAGTAGTACAATTAATGTATTTATTTTAATTAATTTATCAATATTTATTTATTATATTCTTAGTGTTTGAAAATTCCAATACTAGCATTAAAATAAACAAAAATATCAGAAATATATTTATACTCATTAATTATTATTGCTTTTCTTATTATTACTTCCTTCAATGTCCTGGCACTTTGACATCTAGTGTTTTTCTGTCTAGCAGCCAAAATTGTGGTCTTTCTGAATGTGTATGTCCTAAGTCTTCATTGGTGTATCTAGCTATATAACAAAATCTGCATCTCTCTCTTCTCACCCAGTTGTCCCCATACATCCTTTCAGTATCCAAAGAATTTCAATTTACATCTTGTAATCACTCAACTAATGCAGTGCAATCCTCATCTCTGTATTTTACCGTGTGGACATACTCTTTCCTTCCATGTTCCACTGTCGTATGTTATTCCACATCTAACACAACCACATCCCAACAGATTCGAACACGTCCGATATCATCCAAGAGAATGTGGCAGCTGAAGGGGGAGAGGCCAAGAAAGAGGCCAAGGGTGAAGACATTTAGCCACCCCCCCTGAAGTACATGGCATCATTCAACCCTCTTGGTGAGCTACAGGAATGTGCTTCCCATTGCAGTGCACCAGCTCCATGTACTGATTTTGGTATGAATACTTCATCTGGTGTTTGTTGATTGTTGTGATATTAATCTAATTATGACTTCACAAAATAGACTGTGCAAGTCACTTAACACATGCCCTGCTCAACATCACTTTTAAGTTGTAGAATTAATTCATATGGATGCTGATTTATGTATCCTGAAATGATTGGATATTGATTGTCTTAACATTTTTTTTTGTCCATGATCACTGAACCATGTTACGGTATGTCTTTGGGTGCAGATCCAGGAAATGAGTTTTTGGGAGGATGTCAGACTTTTTGCGGGTGGAAGGAACATTAGCATTACCGATTAGCCATTCTCGGCAGTCCTGGTCTTGAAAAACTGGTGAAGTGACCTAAATCAATGGGTATAACGGCCTGGACTTTGTGCCAAAGCATTGTTTTAGCCGCAGCGCGCTTTTGAGCTAGTTTTCCTGTATCACTCAGGAACATTGGGGGGGCCTGGGACCCCTTTGGATCCACCAATGTAGCTATGTCTTATAATATATCTATCCTTTACAGTCTGATGGTGCATCCTTCTAGGTTGTCAAGTTTTAGTAGCTACTCATGAGAAGTATTCCTTATAATGATCATTGATTTCCAGATGGTTTGCACTAAAAAAAGTGTCGTGTAACCTGCCGCAAATAATAATCAACTGTAGTCAACCCTTGCTTTAAAGAACCAATATGGAGGAAGGGGGTGATGTTATATCCAAAAAATCTTTTACATCTGAAGTATCCAACCTTTTTGTGTATAATAAACTTTGTTTGTTACATGAACTTAAAAGTTCACAATTTCCATACATGATTCTTTTTTCCTTGTATTTGATGATTAATCCTGACATGTATTTCCATTATCAGTAGGTAATATATAGTAACAAGACAATAATACACATTATAACAATGTATATATTATAGCCCAATGAGTGCACGAGATCATTTACCAGGAGCTGCCTCGTACAGGCCTACCGGCCTCTTGCAGACTCCTGCGTTCTTATGTTCTTATGTTCTTATGTTCATCAGTGACGCCAAGTCCAGGAGTCCTTCCCTAAATTCTTTGCCCAAATTTGTGACACCAAGTTTAATAACTAGTTTTAGTGACCATTTGCATCCATTTTTCACTTTGATTAAAAAATTGCCCCTCAACAGGTGTGAACTTGATGGGGTTGGAGGAAACTTGACTCGGCCATCAAGCTCACCACAATATAGTAAGGAACCTCTTGTTCTCAGTGATAATTTATCCTCTTTAGTTACTATTCCGTGTTGCTTTAATCACAACTAATGTGTTGGAAACATTACAGCTTAATAACATACTTCACATCTCTGCATACAAATTGAGTTCAGTATTTAACTGTTACACCAGTAGGCTTCATATCTCAAAAAAAAAAGTATGTAAAAAGGTTGAAATTTTGAATGATATATTTAAACTCTTTATTATGTTTCTATGGGTGTAGTACCGTTATGATTAGTCGAGTGATCAGCATATGGGTCTTATGTTTTGGTAGCATAGGTTCAAATTTTGCCATAGGCTGGCAATTGATAGTAACAGTAGTGTCCACAGATATCTACCTGTTTCTTGTTTATCCTGTTCCACTTTAAACCATGACTGGCCAATCTTTGAAGAGGTAGCATAACCTTGAAGTGCCACTAACAAACCTTTGTCCATTCTTCTGATGTGACCCTTTTTTTTTTTTTTTTTTCCCCACCTGCCTATAGTGCCGGTAGGTTTTCTTCAGGCGCCTGGCGGTCGGCCCAGGCCCGTCATGATGCAGGCAATTTTTTTTATAGTGGTGCCATTTAGTATTGGCTCATGCTGCCGCCCAGAACTCATTCTTGATTCACTTGGATGGTTTAGCAGGGCTTAGGTATGACTAACATTGCAGAAACAGGGAATTTTTATATTTTTAGTGTGGCAACACATTGACAAATGTTTTAGTATGGACTGAACATCAAAGATATATATGGTAAATGGGTGCTTGTAGATCTTGACATTATATCTGTCAAGAGTCTCCAGTTGTATACTCTCCCTCATCTCTCCTGAAAATATTACTCTTGTCAGGCAATCTAAGTGAAGCCTTACATCGATGCTGGCGTGCAGACATAATGTCAATGCTTAAATTCACTGTCCTTATAGCACTGAAAATAATGCAATTACATGCACATATTTTATTATTTAGAATTGTGATTAATTGTGATTAAATATTTTTTCATGTATTTTCAGACATGAAAAGTGAAAATTGCTGCACACAACAGTCTGTCGTTTGCACCAGGAGGCAAGGCAGCTCAAAGCCCAGGCTGTTACAAATCCTGGGCAGTTTTTGCCCAGAGCCAGCAATTTTTTAGATCCAATAGGGATGGATTTTTTATGAGGTCAGGTTCAACATGCTGCAAGATGCCAAGATCTAAGCCTAGTAGGAGATATGGGTTACAAGAGAGGAGGTTTGCTCTGGCCTTATACTATCAAAGTCCAAATGCTAATAGATTTCTGAGCACAGTATTTCACTTGTCTTCAGTTTCAACACTTCAATCATTACTCAGGGGTATTTCAGTACATGTTGGCTGGAGCAAACAGACTCTGACAGCCCTGCAGCAAAGAGCACAGGCTTTGTCAAAAGAAGAGAAACTTCGTGGGATTTGCCATTATTTAGTATTACTCTTGTTACGCCAAGAATTTTTTTCCATATACTTTGCCAAATATTGCAAGTAATGCACCATTGTTGGGCTTGCTTGTTATAAATCATATCTTGTTCAATTAACAAGCTTTGGGTGTCTGCCACTTTCCAGTTGTAATGCAAGGAATCATTTATCTTCCCTGCTAGATATCACACGTAATGCACCATTGTTGGTTTTGCCTGTTATAAATCAGATCTTGTTCAGTTAACAAGCTTTAGGTGTCTGCCACTTTCCAATTGTAATGCAAGGAATCCCCTGCCAGATATCGCATGTAATGCACCATTGTTGGTTTTGCCTATTATAAATCAGATCTTGTTCAGTTCACAAGCTTTGAATATATGCCATTGTTTATTTCAGGTGTAATGCTTGGAAGCATTTGTTCTCTTCCCTACCCAACAGTACGCAATACTTTATTGTGGATTTTGCCTGTTATATTTAATCTTGTTCAGGTAGCAAGCTTTTGGTGTCTGCCTTACCTAATATGTCCTGCAGTGACACTTGGCTTGGTTTCATAATGTGAAATACAGCATGTAATTTCATCACACTAAGTGTCTATCATCACGTGTCTGGCATCAATGTGGCTTCCAGGACTAATCTTGTTTGTATTACAGCTTGCAAATTTTTTTCTGCTTTATATGATATACATAATCACATAGGTATGATTTACAAAATGTAATGGCAGTTGATATTCTTGACTAATGCCTCATAAACCTTGTGAAAAATAATGCTTTTTGAAGGGAGGGGGGCAGAGAGTGGTTTGTTTGGTTGGCCAGTTCAAGGAGTTTCATATCAAATGATTTTATTACATCCAACTTTAATGTGTGCTAAAAACATATATTTTATTACATCCAACTTTAATGTGTGCATAAAACATATATTTTATTACATCCAACTTTAATGTGTGCTTCCTGCAATAAATGCTACATGTTTACTGATGTAGCCTATGAAATACATATCACTCTCTGCCCTGTAATTTGGTGTGTCACATACTGCAGCATAACTTTCCTGCTATTTTCTTACACTATGAGTTGCCTTATTTTGTCTCATTTGCTTTTATCATATGTGCCTCCGCTGCATAGTTGTGTCTACTGAGCTTAATATCTTCTTGACCCTGACACCAAGGTCAGAGCTTGTGAGATCATACCGTGTCCTACATTCCATTTTCACCTCCAGGCTCGCCTGTCTCCCAGGACCACCAAGTTATTGCATTCCATTTAAGGCAACTCATGTGTTACCTTCTTGATGTCCTCCATCATATATTTCAGCATGTTTTATGATGCTTTGCTCTTATATTGATGTGCCTTGCAACATTTTTATACAGTTTTCATTGTATATAACGCACCATTGTTGGTTTTGCCTGTTATAAATTGGGTCATGTTCAGTTAACAAGCTTTGAGTGTCTCCCATTGTTTATTTCAGTTGTAATGCTTAGAAGCTTTTGTTCTCTGCCTTGTCAAGCAGTATGCAATGCTTGCCATTATCTGGTACTTGTACAGTTAGTATGATATTTTTACTCAGCTAAGAGCATTTTGCAAAAGGTAAAGGTAAGGCTGGGGGCATATGCTGTAGCAGCGCGTGGCCTCGGTGCTCATCTCTGTAACATTGGCCCTTGAGCCTGTGGTGTTAGGGAACCCATTACCCTGGGACACAGGACCAGTGTGACATCCGGGTTACCACAGTTGCAAAGGCCTTATAGTAATTTAGCATGCATAGAATGTTGTATGCTTTGCTTGTATTTAAAGCACTGGATATGTTTGCTACACACACACACACACACACACACACACACACACACACATATATATATATATATATATATATATATATATATATATATATATATATATATATATATATATATATATATATATATATATATATATATATATATATATATATATATATATTAAATGCTTTCAACATCATATTTTTCCTAAAAAAACAAATTGATATAGTGTAGATAATACCTAATAAAACACAAGAACAAATATATTTTTCTTTACCCCATTAGTAAATCATTTTACAATAAAAAAATAAGTGAAGGCTGGATAGGGTGCTGTGGCAGGTACTTCAAAAATAGTTAAGCTACCCCTGAAAAGTGACGTTTTTGGTGGGCTGCAATAGATGGCGCTACTTCCGCACGCCCGAGGAATTACTACATACCACTATCTCTTCGTATATAGTCTCTTTGGTATGGACCGTATAGTGTTATGTGCATTGTTTATTTACACCAGTTTGTTTATGATAGCTTATCCATATTTTCCTTTAAAATATATGCAGACAGTCACACGGTAGGGGCCCAATGACACTCATAGTACCAGGGCCCAGTGATGGCTCTCCCTGGCCCTGCTGTTTCATGTGCAACGTGATTGAGTGTAGGGATTGACTGTGCCTTTAATAACTAACCACGCAAAGGCCTAGCGTGGAGACTTTATCAGTTCCTCATACTCTTAATTACGTTTTGCTCTGTTCGAATCTTTCCTGTGAGACACTTTCTCCCCATAGCCTACGAGACTCATTTTCTTTAGGAACCACTGACGTTCCGAATCAATTCAATACTTCACTCGACTCATAACTTGACCAGCTCAAACTCAAATGAGTACTTAATGCCAGATCCTGTTTGCAGATGTGGGTATTGCATTCTCTGGTCATTCTCCACTGGCTCGTTATCTTCGTCGAAGTGTTATCTATTCAGGGTCGCTCTATCAATTAATCTCATGCCAGGATTGTGAACTAGTTAATAGTTCAGGAGATTACTGTGTCACATTCCAAGCATCACTTTTAACCATTAGTGGTTACTAACAACTTTCGTACAACCGTTAAATCGACTTGTACATCAATCAAAATGGTGTTCAACGTAGAAGAGTTTGTCGGTAATCCCTCTGTGGAGGAACTTAAAACAGCAACTGTAACTGTGGAACAACTTAAATATATTGCTACAAACTATAATATTCCCTTCACTAGTCAAACAAGAAAACCCGAGTTGATGTCCCTAATTCTAGCTCATCTGGGTGACCCTGAGGAGGAGGCTGACCACCTCATGGAAAGCCCTACCTCTTTGGGTTCTGCAAACCCCATAATCGCCCTAGAGATAGAGAGGGTGAAAATGCAGGCACTCCAGATGAAGCTAGAATATGAAAAAGAAGCAAGAGCACTTGAACACGAACGAAATGAAGAAAGTAAAGCACGTGAACGTGAACATCAACTCAGCGTGCTTCAGCTGCAGTCCTCAGACGGGGGGACTCGAACCCCTAATAGGTTGCAGATAACCAAATTTCTTCCTCTTATGCCTCAATTCTCGGATTACGATCCAGAAGCATTCTTTCGAATTCAATCCTCTGCCATTCACTTCGATCTACCTAAGGAGGACTGGACATGGCTAGTCAAGCCCAAACTCAGGTAAGGCCTTGGCAGTCCTAGACAATATCGAAGACAACTCAGATTACGAGGTAGTAAAAAGCGCTATTTTAGCAGCTTATGCAGTCACCACAGAGAGATATCGACAAACCTTCCGCAACATGAACAAGACATCTGGTCAAACATACTTGGAGTTTGCATCAGAGAAACTCCGAGCTTTGAGACACTGGCTTAAGTCGGCAGCTGTAACCACATATGACGATCTGGTAAACCTTGTAGCTCTAGAGGAATTCAAAAGGAAGATACCATACTCAATCATGTTGCACATCACTGATAAGGATGAGACTGAACTCTTAAAAGCCGCCAAATTGGCGGATGTCTTTTCACTAATGAATCGCTCTATGCCCTCAGGAGACAAGAAACTTCAGCCTGTGGGTAAGTCAGGTGCAAGCTATAGCAAGGATGTAAAACCCGCAGAGAGTAGTGGTAGTGCCAAGTCTTTTCTCTCTTGCAGTTTTTGTAAAAAGGTGGGCCATCTCATAAAGAATTGTCCTGATCCTAGGTGTAAAGTAGCAAAGACCTCTACATTCTCTAAACCAGTCGCCTCTCTCAACACTCCTTCAGTACTTCCTCCCACTGACCCTTTTCAACCCTTCAGGTCTCAAGGTACTGTGGCTCTCAACACGGACTCTGAAGGGCACCCTCTCCAGATTATGCGGGATACTGCCTCTGCCCAATCTATCATTTTAAAATCCGCTCTTCCAGGGATTGAGCAGCAGTACACGGGGGAGAAGGTACTCCTTAAAGATTTTCATCAAACCTTTCCCATACCTCTGGCTAGGGTGCACTTAAACTGTCCGTTGGTTGTGGGAGCAGTTACCATTGCTGTCAGTGAGGATAATTCTCTTCCTATCCCTAATGCTAATTTCCTGTTGGCTAATGATCTGGCTGGGGGACTAGTCGTTCCACCTATCATAACTAATGTCTCCCCATTGCATTACAACCCTACAGCTGACATGGAAAAGGAGCAGCCTAACATTTTCCTGAATGTGCAGTCACTCAGCACAGTCTGTTGCCGCTGCTCAGAGCCACCTCAGCCCTTACCAACCACCCTCCATCCTCTGGCTCACGTTGGGGTTGGTAAGGTATTCACTGACCACTTACTTGCTGAGGCTCAAAAAGACGATACCACCCTGTCTCGATTTCATACCCAAGCTATACCTAAAGACCAGATCACTTCCTCACCTTCTTTCTATTACCAGGATAAAATTCTTATGAGATTGTATAAACCACCTCAACTTTTAGATGATGCCACTTGGGCTGAGCTCCATCAAGTAGTCCTACCGTCACCTTAAGAGAGCCAGTGATGGAGATCGCTCATGGGAACCTAGCCGCCATCATGGGATCAGGAAAACTTGTGAGAAGCTACTTAATGAGTTTTATTGGCCCGGTCTTAGGAAGGATGTTGCCTCATTTGTTAATTCTTGCCACACTTGCCAGGTAATGGGGAAACCCAACCAGAATATCCCTCCTTATCCTCTTCAGCCCATCCAGGTGCCTGAAGAACCATTCTCAAAAATCATCATTGACATCGTGGGCCCATTACCCAAAACAAAGAAAGGTAACCAATACATCCTCACTGTCATGTGCCCTACCACCCGTTACCCAGAAGGTTTCCCTATCAAAAACATCTCTGCCAAAACTGTTGTATCCAAACTTACACACTTGTTTACCACTTTTGGCATCCCCAGGGAGATTCAGAGTGACCGTGGCACTAATTTCACGAGCGATCTCTTCACGGCAGTTCTCACCGAGCTTGGCATCACACAAACTTTATCTACGGCGTACCATCCACAGTCACAGGGAGCTTTAGAAAGATGTCACCAAACACTGAAGGCTCTTCTTCGTAAATTTTGTCACGATCAGGACCAGGACTGGGACGAGGCTCTACCTACGTCCTGTTTGCCATAAGAGAGACCCTAACGAGTCCCTTGAGTCTCCCTTGAGTTACTGTATGGCCATAAGGTAAGAGGTCCCTTAAAGTCATCAAGGACCAATTGCTTAATAACACCTCAAGCAAACTTGTCACTGTCACCCAGTATTTAGTTAAACTTAAAGACACACTAACCAAAGTTCGCTCCTTTGCCCGTGACAACCTCAAACAAACTCAAGGAGACATGAAGAAACACTTTGACACTAGAGCTAAAGTTAGAGAGTTCAAACCAGGTGATAAAGTCCTTGTCTTTATTCCAGTCCCAGGATCACCCCTGCAAACTAAATACCATGGTCCCTATACAGTCAATGAGAAGATCAGTGAACAAAATTACATTATAGACACTCCTAACCGCCGGAAAAGTACCCAGAAAATACACATTAACTTACTTAAATTATATAAAACTAGAGCTGGCCTTGCACCTGGCTCACCAGAGAGACCTGTATGTTCTATTTCGTTAGAAACCACCACCACTCATGCAGAAGGGACAAATAATTCATCCATATTATGTAACCCATCTAATTACCTGTCCCATCTCTCATCCTCTCAATCAAAAGACATCCTATCCATCCTTCACCAGTTTAATGTGTTCAATGATCATCCAAACCTGTGTAACCTCACCTCTCATGACGTCAAGCTCCTCCCGGCACCTCTTCTTCGTCACACTCCATAGCGCATAAGCCCAAGGAAACGTGACCAGATGCGGCAAGAGGTGGACTATCTACTCGAGCAGGGGCTGGCGAAACCCAGCCAGTCTCCTTGGGCGTCACCTTGTCTACTCGTCCCCAAGGAAGATGCGTCTCTGCACCGACTACCGCAGGGTCAACGCTGTGACAGTCCCAGACGCCTACCCCCTGCCACGGATAGACGACTTGATCGATGAGGTGGGAAGGTCCCAGTATATAACAAAGCTGGATTTATTGAAGGGCTATTATCAAATTCCCTCACAGAGAGAGCCCCAGAGATATCCGCTTTCATCACTCCCGTGGGGCTCTACCAATCTAATGTAATGCCTTTTGGGATGAGGAATGCCCCTTCAACCTTCCAGAGAGCCATGGATTATCTGTTACAGGATCGTATTGGAGTGTCCGTTTACCTAGGCGACATTCTAATTTTACAGAGCATTGGGAGCAGCACCTTACGAGACTCAGGGATGTGCTGACAAGGCTGCAGGCAGCCCACTTCACCGTGAAGCTGGCTAAGACTACCTTCGGCCGAGCAACGGTGACGTACCTGGGCCACGTGGTGGGCAATGGCAGAGTACGACCCAAGGAAGCCAACATCTCTGCCATCCTTGAATACCCTGCCCCCACTACTCGGAAGGCCCTGCGGCGCTTTCTGGGCATGGCAGGGTATTACAGGAGGTTCTGCCCTAACTTCGCAGCCGCCACTGTCCCTCTCACACGGCTCACGAGTGGAGCCGTACACTACTTGTGGACAGAGGATTGCCAGGCCGCCTTCGACCAACTCAAGAACTTCCTGCCCCAGGGTCCTGTACTCATCGCCCCAAACTTCACTCAGCCCTTTGCCCTGCAGACTGATGCCAGTGATGCCGCTCTTGGTGCTGTATTACTGCAGGAGGTGGAGGGTATCCTTCATCCAGTGGTGTACCACTCCAGCAAACTTAATATCCACCAGAGAAGATACAGCACCATTGAGAAAGAGCTCCTGGCCATCGTCTCAGCAATCCAGAAATTCGAATGCTACATACAGCCTGCTCAAGAACCACTCCAAGTCTACACAGACCACAATCCATTGGCCTTCCTCAATCGCAGCAAGTTTACCAATCAGCGACTTCTCAGATGGTCCCTGTTTCTCCAGCCCTACAACCTGAATGTCAACCACTTAAAAGGGAGGGAGAACATCATCGCCATCGCCCTATCTCGCATCTAAAAACTCGACTTGACCAGAAGTCAACCACTACGACTCCACTGGGCAACAACGGCTACCTACAACTACAAATCAACCCAGTGGTGTCGTCTTCAGGGGGGAGGTATTACTGCAACCAGACTATCTCTGTTGCTAACTACTGAATTATCAATTATTGTACCTGTTGCTCCCTGAGCTAGCTTCGGCTAAGGCTTTAGGCTTATCAAATAGCCTTGGGCTATTTCAGAGGCATTGTCGAAACCTCCACAAAGTGTGAGAGTTAGTCTCATCTCAAAGGCCAAAGTGTACTCATCTCCTGAGGGTTCTGCTAGCAGCAACAACAACTCTCACGTCATCAGCCGAGTCAGTGAGTCAGTAACCACTTACAAAGTGACCAGTGAACTATAGGAGGTGAACAATACTATTTCTCATATCTCATCATTTCTGTGTCCATCTTATCTTTTCATTCATCCATTCATCAGTGATTATCATCCATTTATTCATTGGTGGTGGTTATTATTATCTATTATTATTGTGTGTCATTGTGTTGGTTTCTTGTGTTTTCTTTTAATCATAGTTATCTGTGTGTCATTTGTCTTTGGTTTAATCTTCGTTTTGGTATATTATCTTGTTATTTTCCATACTATTGAACTATTTTGTGTAATGACCTTCACACAATTTATACTTGATTTAAACGACCATAAGGTCTTAAGAGCAAGTAACGCAATTACTCTCACTTGCTACAGGTGTTGTTAATATTGTTGTTTCTTACTTATACATTAAATTTATGTTAAGGACTATCTTCGTATTTTCATCACCTCATTTAATGTTTGGGTAACCAGTTTCTTAAATTATCACCCTAGACAAAACTACTAGTGTCGCTCGTAACAACACTAATCAAGAAAAACATCCCAATATATATATATATATATATATATATATATATATATATATATATATATATATATATATATTATGTTGTTTATTTGAACTTGTACTCATATTTCAGGGCCAAACATGATGTGGAAGAATAAATCAGTTGTCTCCATCAGTCGGGTTTGTGCCATGGCAGCTTTCTCCAGCTGTCTGGCAGAGGTCCAGTCCATGCCATGGAGAAATTCAGCCCCCAACAATGAGATGGCATGCCAGAGATGGATCCGCAGCTTCTCCTCCAATCAATCAATCCTTGCAATACCTTTTCTCTTTTCTCTCCTTCTGTACCACCATGCTTACACATAACTGATCCAAGGTACTGAAACTCGTTAACCTCCTCCATTTCTTCACCATTCAAAATTATTTGGCATTCTTTTTCACATTCAATGCCCACTCTATATGGGCATACAAACTCTACAACCTCCCTTCTACTCCGCTCACAAACCATCACTTTACTTTTGTTGACATTTACTTTCAATTTTCTCCTTTTACATACACTATCAAAAACACTGACCAAATTTTGTAAGTCACTTTCATTTTCTGCATTGAGCACCGTGTCATCAGCAAATAAGATTGAATTCATCACCCACTTCCTTCCCTCCCTCAGCATACATTTTTACTTCAATTTCCCCAACTTTGCCCTTCATTTCTCATAACACTATCCATATAAATATTGAACAACCACGATGACATGACACACCCCTGCCTTAGCCCACTTTCATCTCAAAATGTTCACTTGTTTCTCCAGTAATTTTGACACATGCAGATGCATCCTCATAGAAAGACTTTATTGCATTAAGCAATTTTCCTCCCACACCATATATCTTTAAGACGTCCCACAATGCCAGCCAATCGACTCTGTCATAAACTTTCTTTAGAATAACTAGATCCATGAAGGCAGCATAGTATTTTTTCCTTTTGCTAATATTTTTTCTAATAAAACACCATCCTGAAGGAAAATATCTGATCCACACATCCTCTTCCCTTCCTGAAGTCTCCTTGTTCTTCACTGATTTTCTCTTCTGTAAGTCTTTGCGCAGTCTCAATTAGGACTTTTCCATATACCTTTCCAGGTAGCCTACACTCAGCAGACTTATACCCCTACAACTCCCACCTCCCCTCTCCTGCCCTTCTTGTAAACTGGGACCATGATGGCTTTTGTCAAGTCTGCTGGGACCTCCCCCCCACCTTCCCAGGCCACTTCACATATCTTGACCATTCATATAGTAACTTCATCTCCACTCTTCAACATTTCTGCTGTGATTCCTCTCAATTCATTCATCATCATCATCTCATCGACGCCTGCTCTTAGGAGCTCCCACCAGGGGATGGCCACGGCAGAAGTTTCCATCTTTCTCTATCCGGACCTCCTCCTTGCCTGCTCAAAGTTTCTCAAGGATCTCTCATCCTTCTCCCTAACGTACTCCTGCACCCTGTCTCTCCATTTCACTGGAGGTCGTCCTCTAACATTCCCTCCCTCAATCTCACATACACCCTTCTGGTCATCTTACTCTCCTCCATTCGCTCCATGTGGCCAAACCACTTTAAAATCACTTATTCCCTTCACCCCCGTGACACATTCCAAAACGCTCATACACACTTTCATTACTTATTCCATCCATTCTACTCACACCACAAGCACTCCTCAAATAACTCATTTCCACTGCCTGCACTCTAGACCTCTGACTTTCATTCAAGGCCCTTGTTTCACTTGCATATGTGAGGGTTGGTACTATTATTGTATTTTCAACTGATAACTGATCCAAGGTACTTAAACTCATTGACCTCCTCCATTTCTTCACCATTCAGAATTATTTTGCATTCTTTTTCACATTCAGTTCCCACTCTATATGGGCATACAAAATCTACAACTTCACTTCTACTCCCCTCACAAACCATCACTTTACTTTTGTTGACATTTACTTTCAGCTTTCTCCTTTTACAGACGCTATGAAAATCACTGACCAAGTTTTGTAAGTCACTTTCATTTTCTGCAATGAGCACTGTGTCATCAGTAAACAGGATTGAATTCAGCACCCACTTCCTTCCCTCAGCATACATTTTTACTCCAACTTTGCCCTTTATTTCTCTCATGACACCATCCATATAAATATTGAACAATCATGGTGACATGACACGCCCCTGCCTTAATCCCACCTTTATCTCAAAATGTTCACTTGTTTCTCCACCAATTTTGACACATGCAGATGCATCCTCATAGAAAGACTTTATTGCACTAAGCAGTTTTCCTCCCACACCATAAATCTTTAAAACATCCCACAATGCAATCCAATCGAATCTGTCATAAGCTTTTTCAAAGTCCATGAAGGCAGCGTATAGTTTCTTTCCTTTTGCTATTATTTTTTCTACTACCATCCTGAAGGAAAATATCTGATTGATTCCATCAGTTCCTGATGCTTTTCCATTTTGTAATCTTTTTAATGCCTGATTTACTTCATATGTTATACTTCTTTCTTTATATACTCCTCCTCTACCTCCGCTCAAAACTGTTGCTGTTACAGCTGCTGGACGTCCATCATCAAAACTCATTAAGTTTTTGAAATATTCTCTCTATGTCTCTTTCACAGCTTCCCCGTCTTTGAACATCTTTCCATTCTCACCCATAACTTCATTAATTTTCCTTGGGGAGATATTATTGGGGTGATGCTTTTCCTTCATATTTTACTTCTTTCCAATATGATTTCCTGTTCCCTTTATATTTTTCACTTAGTCTTTTCCAAAGTCTTCACCAACTCTCTTCTTACTTTCTTTTATTGCTTGTTTTAATTTCATTTTGCATTCTCTATATTTCTTTTTCCTTTCTCTTTTTACTTGCTCAACCACATTTCTTTCTTAAGTTTTCTTTAAAAAGTTCCCTTTTCTCTTTTACTATCCTCCTTATCTCTTCTGTCCACCATGAATTTCCTTTTCTTTTTCCATCTCTCACCACTTTCATCCCTAACACTTTTTTGTTGTAGTTAACACTACTTCTTTAAATGTTCCAAATGTTCACAGCTTGGAGTAAAGGAGTGAGCTGCGAGAGATGTGATGACTGGTACCATGTGGGCTGCATGGTGGTAAAGGGCGCGGTAAAGCCCGAACACATGAAGATCTTGAAATGCAAGAACATATGGTTTGTGTGTGAAACGTGTCAAGAAAGAACAAGGAGAGAGTGGAAGGAAAAAGATAAGAAAACAAGAAAAGAGGAGGAAGCGGCAGACGCCAAGAGACATCCCCCTGGCGATGAGGTGGAGAAGGCAGAGCCAGTGGTGGCTGCGGATCACAACTACCACAAGGGCACCGCAGCCAGCGAGGATGCAGGGAAGATGGAGGAAGGAGCAGAGGCGGGAGAGAAGAAGGAGGCTGCACCAGGGACGGAGAATAAGAGGAAACCAGCAGCAGTGAAGGAGAAGGAGGCTGAACCAGGGACGGAGAGTGAGAAGGAGGCAGAAGCAGCAGTGAAGGAGAAGGAGGCTGCACCAGGGACGGAGAGTGAGAAGGAGGCAGAAGCAGCAGTGAAGGAGAAGGAGGCTGAACCAGGGACGGGGAGTGAGAAGGAGGCAGAAGCAGCAGTGAAGGAGAAGGAGGCTGCACCAGGGACGGAGAGTGAGAAGGAGGCAGAAGCAGCAGTGAAGGAGAAGGAGGCTGAACCAGGGACGGGGAGTGAGAAGGAGGCAGAAGCAGCGGGGAAGGTAAGGCAGGGTGCAGCAACTCCAGAAAGTCCAGAAGAAGGCAAAGGAGCAGCAGCAGAGAAACAGGAGGTAGTAACTACACCAGAGGTAAGTGTGGAGGAGGAAGTTTCATCAACAGGCCCACCAGCGAGGAACAGGGAAGCCGCAGGAGAGACAACAGGGGTCCAGACAGGAGGGGAGAAGGGAGCAACAGGAAAGACGTCAGGGGTTAAGGAAGGGAGAGAAACAACAGCAGCAACCCAGACGGCAGGGGTGAGGAGAAAAGGAGCAGCAGAAGTCAACCAAAAGAACGAGTCTGGCCAGCACTTCACCCCATGGGTCGGGGTGGGGAGCCAAACCTGGCAGAAGGTGCAGGATGGGCGGCGAATGAGAAGAAGGCCAGGAAAGCTGCAGCAATGGCTGTGGCTGTTCGGGACAACATCCTGAAGGGGTGGGAAAGGAGATCCACTTCCTAACAGATGGCTTCTACAGGATAATGGACAGGACCGAAAGTGGTGCCAGAATAGAAAAAATCAAGGGCATAGTGGAGGAGCACCGACCGGAAATTCTACCAGATGACCTAGTCGTGGTCGAAGGAGGAGAAATGGTCTAGAAACTGTGGGTGAAGAAAGAACTGTGCAAATGCTGAAGGAAATAGTCCAGCGAGTGAAATCACGGGTTCCAGGAAATGTGCTAGTGATGAGTGTGCCGAGGAGGCGAAACAAGGAGGGCACAGCGTATGAGTGGAAAAGGAAGTGGGTGAACACGCAGTGCATGAAGAAGACCGAAGAGTGGCAGTGTGATAGCCTCCATCTCAGTGAAAATATGGCCCGGCGAAGAGTGTGGGCAGGAGATGGATTGCATCTGCTCACCATTGGAAAAGTGTGGGCAGGCTGGAACATAGTGGAGTGGGCGCAGTACAGAGGAGTTGAACAGGAAAGAAAATAGCATGAGGCCATGAGAAGGCAGATGTGTTTCGCCTTCCTGAACACGAGAGGCTGGAATGAAGGGAAGTGGAGAATTTTGTTGAAGGAGAGTGAAAACATTGAGGTGATCGAAGTAGGAGAAACGGGGTGGCATGACAGGGTACAGTGGCAGGAAGGTGACTGGCTGTGTATAGGGAGAGGAAGGAAAGTAGGAGAGAAAAAGGGAGGAGGAGTGGGTGTGATAGTGAAGGAGAGGGCGGGAAGAAAGGTAACGGAGGTAGACTTATTGGAAGAAACTGAGAAAAAGTTAGGATACAACAAGGGAGATCTGATCACAGTTAAGGTGACAGACCTGAAGGAAGAATGGTGGGTGACAGTGGTATATATGGGAGTAGAAGGGGCAGAAAACCGGGAGGAAAATAGGAAGCTGTATGGTGCATTAATGGAAATTAGCGGCAGGGTAGGAAAAGAAAAGTGGATTGTAATGGGAGACCTCAATGGACACATAGGCCTAAATAATGCACCAGTCAACAGAAATGGGCACATGTTGCTAGAATTTGCGGAGTCAGCTAATTTGAAAATTAAGAACTGGGAGCTTGAGGACCCAATAACTTGGAGGGACAGAGGGGCAGCATCAGCTATAGATTATATCATGGCAAGTGAGGCAGTGGAGAAAAGCAAATGTAGGATATGGAAGGAAGAGGAGGTAGATATATCAGACCATATAATGATAGGTGTGACATGTGGAAAGGGAGGGAGGAAGGAACAGGAACAGGAGATGAAGACAGAGTGGAAGACAAAATGGGACACGCTGAATCCCGACTGGGAGAAATATAAGGATAACCTAGATGGAAAGCTATGTAGGGAAATAGAGAAAGGCAACAGGACAAGTGATCAGTGGGAAAAACAGGTAAAAGAGGTAATAGCAGAGGAGGCAAAGATATCAATAGGTATAAAGAAGTACAAGGTAGGAAAAAGGAGACTGAAAGGCTGGTGGGATGAAGAAGTAGAAAAAGCAATAGGAGATAGAAAAAGAGAAAACAGAAGGCAAAGAAAGTTGCGGAAATTGACAGAGAAAGAAGGGGAGCAGCACAGACAGGAATGGGAGGCGTATAGCAGTTATAGGAAGGTGCAGAAGGCGACACAGATCTTAATTAATAAGAAGATTGCTGATTGGGAGAGACTGCAGGCAGAGAAACTAAACAATCTACCCCGAGGAGAGAGAGAAAAAGAAGGGTGGAAAAGACTGAAGAGGAACCTAGGAGGGAAAGAGGTAGATCAGAGGGTGATACTGAAAACAGAGGGCAGGGAGACTGGAACAGAGGAAGAAATAAGGTTAGTAATAGAAAAGTACTGGAGTAAGGTAATCAAGATAGATACAGGGGATAGAGGAATAGAGAACATGGTAATCTACAGTGACAGAAAGGAAATGGAGGAGGTAGGAATAGAAATAGGGGAGGTAGAGCGAGCACTGAAAATGTTGAAGAATGGGAAGGCAGGAACAGATGACATTATAGGAGAATTCCTCAAGTATGGAGGAGATGCAGTCAAGAAGGTTATTTTTAATATCTGCAAGGAGGTTCTGGAGGAAGGGGAGGTACCACAGGACTGGAAAAAGAGCAGGGTAACTCTGATACACAAAGGAGGGGGAAAGGATAAAGCAGAGATAGGAAATTATAGGCCAATAGCTATCATGAACACCATGGCAAAGGTGTTTGGAATAGTAATAAACGAAAAGCTTAAGAACTGGATAGAGATGCAAAAGGTGCTTGGAGAGGAACAGAGTGGATTTAGGAAAGGCAGAGGAGGGCTGGAAAATATATTTACCTTAAAAGAGATTATTGAAAGGAACAAGTTGAAGAGGAAGGAGTTATACCTAGTATTCATAGATCTTGAAAAGGCGCGCGACACAGTGAACAGAGAAAAGCTCATTAGACTGCTAGGACATGTAGGTGTAGATGACAAGATAGTAAATATAATACAGAGCCTATATGAGGGAAATGAGGTGCAGTTCACGTTAGGAGACGTCACTACTGGGTGGTTAGAAAATAATGTAGGAGTCAGACAAGGCTGTGTGATGTCCCCGACGCTTTTCAACATGTACCTCGAGGAGCTAATAGTGAGAATTAGGAAAGCCGGGAAAAGGGTAGAGATAGGAGGAGAGAAGTTAGGGTGCCTGGCTTACGCTGATGATGTAGTGTTGATGACGGAGAGGAAAGAGGAGATGGAGGAGATCCTACACATAGCTCAGGCATATGGGAGGGAGTGGGACCTGAAATTTAGTGAAAGAAAATGTAAGGTTATGGAGTTTGGTAGTGGAGGCAGTAACCAATGGGTACTAGGAAACAACGTGCTGGAGGTAGTCGATAAATATATGTACCTAGGAATGGAGGTTAGCAAGGAAGGCATAGGAGGGGAGAAACAGAGGAAAGTGAATGAAGGGAAGGCAAGGAGGATGTCAGGGATGATAATAAATGGAGGCAATAGAGTAGTAAACAAATAAGATGTAGGGCTAAGTATTTTGAAATGACAAGCTGTACCATATTGCCTCTATGGATCAGAGATAACGCACTACAGAGAAGGGGACATCGCACAGCTAGAAAAGGTTCAGAACACAGTAGGCCGGTGGGGATTAGGAGCCCCTAGGAGCACAGCGGTAGAGGCCGTCAGAGGAGATATGGGATGGAGTACATTCAAGGAAAGAATTGTAAAGGGCAAGTTAGGCTTCCTTAAGAAAATTGAAAAGAGTAGTGAGGAGAGATGGGCAAAGAAAATACTGCAAGAAAGTGGAAACAAGTCCACCTGGGGGAAAGAGTTAGAGAGGTGGAAAAGGAGAGAACACCTGAGGGAAGAGTGGAATGAAATGGAGATCAGGGATGTGAAGAAGGCAGTAGAAAGGAACGGACAAGTCAAATGGCAGGAAGGAATGAGTGGCAAGTCAACGCTAAAATGGTACAGCAGGAAACAGAAACCAGAGGGAGTACACTGGCATGTAGGAGACTGGGGGAGCAAACTATTGTTTAAAGCAAGAACAGGAACCCTGGAGGTAAACGGCAGGAACAGGGACGGGGGAAACCAGGACTGTAGCTGTAGGACGGGGCAGATGGAAACAGTAGAACACCTAATAGTGGAATGCAGCAACTATGAGAGGCAGAGAGGGGAGTTGGTGGCAGGAGTAGTGATGGTAATAGGCGGAGAGGAGTGGGCTAGGAGACTAGAGGAGGAAAACGGGGCGATCTGCACGGTGTTGGGGCTGTATGGAGACAAAAAGGAAACGGAAAGAAAAATGGTAAAGTTGGCAAAAGTGTTCCTCGCGCAGTGCTGGGAAAAAAGGGCACAAATGTCCGTATAAGTGAATATAAGTGGCTTTATTTCAGATTAGAAAATTACATAACGCTGAAAAGAAAGTTGTGTGAATAAGAAGGGAGGAACGAGAGGAGGAGGACCTAAGAAGCGATACAAAGCGTTACAGGTCAAAAGAAGAAGAAGAAGAAGAAGACGGCGAAGGGGCTCCCATAGCACCGTTAAAAATGCATAAGTATTGCAACATGGTGGATTACAGCGGGAGGAAAGGCATCACCTAATTTATCTGCCTCGTCTAGACGAATTGGAGGCGTGTAATGATTTGAAACTCATCCTGAAATATCTGTGGGCTGTGCTGACCGTGCTGAGATGAGTGGTTCGGCGAGGCGGACCTTGGAAACACCTACATGGCCATCACGACTGAAGTGGTGTTCGCCGACAGGTAAAATGCAGGTGCGACCTTCACAGACTGACAGAGACCGAGTGATAACAGACACTGGAGACCCTCCAAGCGATGGCTGTTTACTGGTGTACCTGTGCCACAGTGACTGCCACTGGGCACGATCACGCTCTTGCTCTTGCTGTACAGGTGACAAGGGGTCACAAGAGGATCCAAGAAGAAATGATGAAGATGAAGATTGAATGGACGCGAGGGAAGAAGGGCGACGTCAGCTTCATCGACATGGACGGAGTCCTGAGGGGAGACGCAGCGTTCGACGTGGATGGCGTGCACCTGAGCGGCAACGGGAACAGGAGGATGGGGGAGCGCCTGCGTGAATGGGTGCGGATGAAGTCACTGTATGCAGTGGGGACAGTTTGAACGGGTATAAATGACCTAGCACGGAGGAGTGGATACACAACCCAGGCAAGTGAAAGTATGAAGATTGGATGTTTGAATGTGAGAGGTTGGGGTGTGGGCAAACTTGAGGACATGAGTAAGGAACTGGATGAATGGAAGTATGATATAATAGGCTTGACTGAGACACACCTGAGAGGTGACGTGCAGACTGAGGTGAGTATGTGATGATTGGGAAGGGCGAAGAAACAGGAGACTATGGGAGGAGGCGTAGCCTTCCTCCACCGCAAAAATGAGAATCTGAAGGTGGAAGAGCTAGATGTAGGTAACAGTGCTAGCAGTGAAGATGTATTGGCCGTGAGTGTGGAATGCAAGAATAAAAAGGGCAGACTAGAAAGAGTAGTTATGGTTGTTGTGTATATGACTGTAGAAGGTGAAAGAGCAGTAAGGGAAAACAGGGGAAAGTACAATATTCTTAGAAAAGTTGTGAGAGAGCATGCAGGAGAGAGAGTGATTGTTATGGGTGATATGAATGCACATACAGGTATGTTAGGTGAACGTATAAATCGGAATGGAGAAATGCTAGCTGAGTTTGTAAGTGAAATGAACTTAGAGAACCTGAATGAAACTCTGGCTGAGGGACGTGTGACCTGGAGTGCAAGAAATCAGAGTCTGCGATTGATTATGTACTGGTAAATGGGAGAATCTTGTGAATGTGTGTCTCGTATGTGGATAGATGAAGAGGGAATGATTGATATTGTGTCTGACCATAATATGTTGACCGTGGAGTGCGGGCTGAATGGTAGAAATGAAATGAAAGAAAAGGACAGGAAGAAGAAGAAGTGGAGACTGAGAGATGTAGGGTGGGAAAATTTTCAGGTAGACTTGAGTGAAAGAAATTGGGAGCCGGGTAGTTTGAATGATGTGGACGCTTTGAATGAAAGGCTCGTAGAGAATGTGAGAGGAGCTGCAGTCCAACATGTAGGGTATGTGAGAACGAATGGTAGAAAGCGTGTAAGGAAACCGTGGTGGAACGATGATATTAGGACAGCTAGGAAAGAACGAAAGAGACTAAATAGACTGTGTAGACGAATGAGGAGAAGGAGGCAAGAAAGCGAAGAAGCTGAGGGTGAATACCAGAATGCATGGGAAAGCTACGTGAGACACCAACGACTGACAAAGCGGAAGATCATGAGTGCAAAGGTTCAGTGTGAAAGAAGTGTGATTCAGACCCTGAGAGAGAAAGGGCTTGAGGGAGGTCGTGAGTGGTATAGATTCCTGAGAGGTGAGAGGATGAGTGACAGTGAGAATGTGGAAAGTCTGAAGGTGAATGGTGAAAAATTACAGATAAGGAGAAAATGAGGGAGTCAATTAGGGAATTTTGGGAAGAAATAGGAGGAGTAGGGGAAGTATTTGGTGTGAGAGAAGGATGTGTGACTATGGAGAGGAAAGATGCAAATGAGCTGAATGAAAGGATCAGTAGGGAGGAGGTTGAGAGATGTGTGAAAAGACAGAAGAATGGTAAGGCTGCAGGACCAGATGAGATCCCGTATGAGTTGTATAAAATGGAGGTGAGGCTGTGATTGAGAGGATGACTGAGTTATTCAACCAGGTATGGGAAGAAGAGAGTTCCAATTAAATGGAATGAATGTAGAGTGACTCTGATCCACAAGGGCGGGCATAAGAGTAAGCAGGAATTAAAGAACTATAGGCCAATCTCTCTGGTAAACTCAATAGGAAAAATCTTTAGTGCTGTGTTGAATGAAAGGTTGTGTAAATGGATTGAGAGTGCCAGGGTGCTGGGTGAGGAGCAGAACGGATTCAGTGGACAGGCGAGCAGAAGATAATATGTTTGTTGTAAATGAGCTGATTGAAAGGAAAAAGAGAGGGAGGTAACCTGTACTTAGGCTTCCTAGATATAGAGAAAGCTTATGACAGGGTGAATAGAGATGTGTTATGCAGAGTGCTTGAAAAAGTTGGGCTGAGTGATAAGATTGTTAACATAATTAGAAGTATGTATGTAGGTACTAGAGCAAAGTATAGACTAGGTGATCTAGAGACAGGTTGGGTGAAGAGTGAAAGAGGAGTGAGACAAGGCTGTATATTATCACCAACATTATTTAGTCCTTTCACAGAGGAATTAGCAGTCAGAATGAGGAGAATGAATGCAGGAGTGAGAATTGGAGAGGATAAAGTATGTGTGTTGTTGTATGCGGATGATGTGGTGGTTATGAGTGAGTCTGCTGAAGAACTACAGAGTCTCCTAGATGTGGTAGGGGGTTATGGAAGGGATTTTGGGGTTAGGTTCAGTAGTGAGAAGAGCAAAGTAATGATAGTGAATAGGTCAGAGGATGAGAGAGAAACAACTTGGGGACTGGAAGGGGATGAGTTGGAACAGACGGAAGAATACAAGTATCTAGGGGTGTGGATGGAGGTAAATGGATGCGGCAGGGCCAAGAATGTAAAGATAAGTATGGCAAACCAGTGGGTAGGCCGTTTAGGGAGTGCAGCGAGGATGAGAGCGAGCAAGTATGATGTCATCCGTGAGGTTTGGAAGAGTGTGGCTGTCCCGAGCATTATGTATGGAATGGATGTGATGACATGGAATGACAGTGAGATAGAAAAATTGGAAGTGGGGCAGAATAGGGTAGCAAGAATGGCACTGAATGCACCAAGGTTTGCAGCAGTAGAGGCTCTTAGGGGGGACATGGGATGGAGCACGTTTAGTGAAAGACTAGTAAAGGCAACCTTGAGATATAAAGTGAGACTGGAACAAATGGAGGATGCAAGATTAGCAAGGAAAGTATACTTGTGGAGTATAAGAGATGGCAAATGGGCGAATAAATGTGGGCGAATGATAGACAGGAATGTTATGCTAAGTAGGTGGGTGTACCGACCCTTTGAAGATAGACAGAATGTGTTTGAATGGAGAATAACAAACAGAAATGGAGAGGGGTTTGAGTGGGATGTAAGAAAGTGGAAGAATGTGATAGATATGGCAGTTAAAGATGAGGGATTGAGCAAGTGGAAGAATGAGATGGAAAGAAAGGAAACTCTCGACTGGTATAGGGAGAAAGAGGCCCCAAAATGTGAGGTGTGGTATGAGGGAAGCCTGGGAGGTGATCTTCTTTTCCGTGCTAGAGCGCAGTGTCTGGATGTGAATGCAAGGAACTATAGATGGTCTGAGTCCCGCAGCAAAGTATGCCAGATGTGTGACAGGGGTGTGGACGAGACTGTGCAGCATGTAGTGCTGGAATGCAAGAAGTATGACAGGGAGAGAACGAAGATGATGCATGTGTTTTTGAGCGAGATGGGACGTGATGTAAACGGGAGGACTGGAAGGGAGTGGATGGTGCTGCTGCTGGGGCTCAGTGGAGAGACGAGTGGACGAGTGATTGAGGCAGTGAAAGAGTTCTTGGAGGGCATGTGGCGTGAAAGATGTAGGGAATGATATCTTGCCCCGAGAACATTGACTTCCCGCATGTTTTGTTTTCTTTTCACAGGAGCTGCCGATATAAAGGCCTGGCTGGGGAGAAATCCCGAGCCACCTGTGACATCAAGATCAAGATCAAGATCAAGGTGGGGCACGCAGTGTTGCCAACTCAAAATTTATAAATCCGCTAGGATGGCCTAAAAAATCCGCCAGATGATAGGTGAAGCTATAAAAATTTGCCGCCAGATTGGTCTTGAAAATCCGCCAGTTACTCTTGTCAATTCTAAGATTTTTCCCGCTAGATTAACTGCAATTCCGCCAGATCTAGCGGAAAATCCGCTAAAATGGCATCACTGGTGGGCAGGTACTAACGGTACCAGCTAAACGGTACGGAGAGGGGGCCTCTATGGGAGACCGTGGGCGGGTGTTGGTGTATGTCGGTTGCAACAGATAGCGCAGGAGCAGCTTTGTTTACATTCAGGCGCCTCCCCCCCTTAAGACCCACCCCTAGGCCCCAACCCCTAGAACCAATCAGCAGTGTTGCTACATGGGATCAAGCAGCAAATGTTGCTACTTTTTTTCTTCAGTCTGGTTATTTCCCATTTTAAATAAATAAAAATAAAGGTAGATAAATATTAAAATGAACAGTAGGAACTATATATACTGTATATATTTACTAGGTAGATATGGCCTGACTGCATGTCATGAGTAATGCTATTATTGTTATATTATTATACCGCAATTATATTACTTTCTCTGCATGTGTGGTTAGATGTGTTTTATGTGTTTAACCTTTCTGTATACATACTGGAATGAACCAAGGAATTGTAGCCCTACTGCCGTTCTTTAAAAACTATGTGATCATGTTTTTCTTCCAAACTCATTGTTTTAGCACGCACGCTGACTTCCATCAGTAATGATGATATATATACATTGAGTCATTGGTTTGTAGGGGGAAAGAGTGGGTGAATATAATTATCTTGGTCTAACTTATACTGTTTACTATAAGCTATTCGCAGCAATATCTTTCTCTGCTCTGATTGCAAGTTTGCAACGCTGCCTCGTTCAAAAATCATAACACACTTGGCCGCCACGCTACCAGCCAGCCTCAAATCATGTCCCTTTGTGGTGATAAAGAGGACACAGCCTGGTGTGAAGCTACATTTATTACGGAAGGATGCCAGCCGGGGTAAGTGATATATATATAAATAATGATAATGTGGAAATTCTAATCATTTTCACGCTGACAACTGTTCTGAATTTGCTAACTGCATGCCTCCCCTCCTCCCGCGGCAAGAGGCCGAATGGCCTACACACGGCAGGTCCAGATTCCTCCCCATTACCACCTGTCAGCCTCGTCCATGTAGCTATCCAGTCTACTCATAAAACAAGCTATCGTCCCTGCACTCACTATGTGATTATGAATCTATTCCATTCCCCCACCACCCTATTATTAAACCAATGCCTGCCCATTTAGTTCCCTCCTAAATCTATACTTTTCTAATTTAAGTCAGTTACTGCATGTTCTATCTTGCCAAACATCTTATGCAAAAGTTAACCAGCATCTCCATTCTTTCATCCCCTACACTGATAAACTGGAACAGCCTTCCATTGTCCGCATTTCCTCCTGCCTATAATTTGACCTTCAAGAAGAGTGTATCAAGACTCTACTTTTGTCTGTTTGGGAGCGGTGAGTAGTGGGGCTTTTTTTTCTAGTACGCTTTGTTGCCCTTGAGCTGTCTCCTTTGTTTAAAGAAAATAATAGTTAAATAAATGGAAGTTGGCCGCCAATGCTTCCAACACATTTTGGTGCCATATCTACAAGTGGCTGGTGACTGTAAGCATCTCAGCAACCTGCATGCATCTATGCCATTCCTATCATGGTGCATGGAGCAAGCTTCACATAACACTCAGACAGAGACAGTTTAATTATGGTTACATATCAGACTCAGTTTATTGCTCAGTCTATTAGATGCAGTGCTGTTAATATTGTTAGTGGTAGTATTAGTACAATTAATGTATTTATTTTAATTAATTTATCTATTTATTTATTATATTCTTAGTGTTTGAAAATTCCAATACTAGTATTAAGATAAACAAAAATATCAGAAATATATTTACCCTCATTAATTATTATTGCTTTTCTTATTATTACTTCCTTCAATGTCCTGGCACTTTGACATCTAGTGCTTTTCCATCAAGCAGCCAAAATTGTGGTCTTTCTCAATGTGTATGCCCTAAGTCTTCATTGGTGTAACTAGCTATATAACATAAAAATCTGCATCTCTCTCTCTTCTCACCCAGTTGTCCCCGTACATCCTTTCAGTATCCAAAGAATTTCAATTTACATCTTGTAATCACTCAACTAATGCAGTGCAATCCTCTTCACTGTATTTTACCGTGTGGACATACTCTTTCCTTCCATGTTCCACTGTCATATGTTATTCCACATCTAACACAACCACATCCCAACAGACCCGAACACGTCCGATATCATCCAAGAGAATGTGGCAGCTGAAGGGGGAGAGGCCAAGAAAGAGGCCAAGGGTGAAGACATTTAGCCACCCCCCCTGAAGTACATGGCATCATTCAACCCTCTTGGTGAGCTGCAGGAATGTGCTTCCCATTGCAGTGCACCAGCTCCATGTACTGATTTTGGTATGAATACTTCATCTAGTGTTTGTTGATTGTTGTGTTATTAATCTAATTATGACTTCACAAAATAGACTGTGCAAGTCACTTAACACATGCCCTGCTCAACATCACTTTTAAGTTGTAGAATTCCTTCATATGGATGCTGATTTATGTATCCTGAAATGATTGGATATTGATTGTCTTAACATTTTTTTTTGTCCATGATCACTGAACCATGTTACGGTATGTCCTTGGGTGCAGATCCAGGAAATGAGTTTTTGGGAGGATGTCAGACTTTTTGCGGGTGGAAGGAGCATTAGCATTACCGATTAGCCATTCTCGGCAGTCCTGGTCTTGAAAAACTGGTGGAGTGACCTAAATCAATGGGTATAACGGCCTGGACTTTGTGCCAAAGCATTGTTTTAGCCGCAGCGCGCTTTTGAGCTAGTTTTCCTGTATCACTCAGGAACATTGGGGGGGCCTGGGCCCCCCTTTGGATCCACCAATGTAGCTATGTCTTATAATATATCTCTCCTTTACAGTCTGATGGTGCATCCCTCTAGGTTGTCAAGTTTTAGTAGCTACTCATGAGAAGTATTCCTTATAATGATCATTGATTTCCAGGTGGTTTGCACTAAAAAAAGTGTCGTGTAACCTGCCGCAATTAATAATGAGCTGTAGTCAACCCTTGCTTTAAAGAACCAATATGGAGGAAGGGGGTGATGTTATATCCAAAAATCTTTTACATCAGAAGTATCCAACCTTTTTGTGTATAATAAACTTTGTTTGTTACATGAACTTAAAAGTTCACAATTTCCATACATGATTCTTTTTTCCTTGTATTTGATGATTAATCCTGACATGTATTTCCATTATCAGTAGGTAATATATAGTAACAAGACAATAATACACATTATAACAATGTATATATTATAGCCCAATGAGTGCACAAGATCATTTACCTCATCAGTGACGCCAAGTCCTTCCCTAAATTATTTGTCCAAATTTGTGACACCAAGTATAATAACTAGTTTTAGTGACCTTTTGCATCCATTTTTCACTTTGATTAAAAAATTGCCTCTCAACAGGGTGTGAACTTGATGGGGTTGGAGGAAACTCGACTCGGCCATCAAGCTCATCACAATATAGTAAGGAACCTCTTGTTCTCAGTGATAATTTATCCTCTTTAGTTACTATTCCATGTTGTTTTAATCACAACTTATGTGTTGGAAATATTACAGCTTAATAACATACTTCACATCTCTGCATACAAATTGAGTTCAATATTTAACTGTTACACCAGTAGGCTTCATATCTTAAAAAAAAGGTATGTAAAAAGGTTGACATTTTGAATGATATATTTAAACTCTTTATTATGTTTCTATGGGTGTAGTACCGTTACGATTAGTCGAGTGATCAGCATATGGGTCTTATGTTTTTGATAGCATAGGTTCAAATTTTGCCATAGGCTGGCAATTGATAGTAACAGTAGTGTCCACAGATACCTACCTGTTTCTTGTTTATCCTGTTCCACTTTAAACCATGACTGGCCAATCTTTGAAGAGGTAGCATAACCTTGAAGTGCCACTAACAAACCTTTGTCCATTCTTCTGATGTGATCCTTTTTTTTTCCCCCACCTGCCTATAGCGCCGGTAGGTTTTCTTCAGGGGTCTGACGGTCAGCCCAGGCCTGTCATGATGCAGGCAATTTTTTTTATAGTGGCGCCATTTAGCATTGGCTCATGCTGCCGCCCGGAACTCATTTTTGATTCACTTGGATGGTTTAGCAGGGCTTAGGTATGGCTAACATTGCAGAAACAGGGAATTTTAGATTTTAGTGTGGCAACACATTGACAAATGTTTTAGTATGGACTGAGCATCAAAGATATATATGGTAAATGAGTGCTTGTAGATCTTGACATTATATCTGTCAAGAGTCTCCAGTTGTATCCTCTCCATCTCCTGAAAATATTACTCTTATCAGGCAATCTAAGTGAAGCCTTCCATCGAAGCTGGTGTGCAGACAATGTCAATGCTTAGATTCACTGTCCGTATAGCACTGAAAATAATGCAATTAGATGCACATATTTTATTAGAATTGTGATTAAATATTTTTCATGTATTTTCAGACATGAAAAGTGAAAATTGCTGCACACAACAGCCTGCTGTCTGCACCGGGAGGCAAGGCAGCTCAAAGCCCAGGCTGTTACAACTCCTGGGCAGTTTTTGCCCAGAGCCAGCAATTTTTTAGGTCCAATAGGGATGGATTTTTTCTGAGGTCAGGTTCAACATGCTGCAAGATCTAAGCCTAGTAGGAGATATGGGTTACAAGAGAGGAGGTTTGCTCTGGCCTTATACTATCAAAGTCCAAATGCTAATAGATTTCTAAGCACAGTATTTCACTTGCCTTCAGTTTCAACACTTCACTCATGACTCAGGGGTATTTCAGTACATGTTAGCTGGAGCAAACAGACTCTGACAGCCCTGCAGCAAAGAGCACAGGCTTTGTCAAAAGAAGAGAAACTTCGTGGGATTTGCCATTATTTAGTATTACTCTTGTTACGCCAAAAAAAAAATTCCATATACTTTGCCAAATATTGCAAGTAATGCACCATTGTTAGTCTTGCCTGTTATAAATCAGATCTTGTTGAATTAACAAGCTTTGGGTGTCTGCCACTTTCCAGTTGTAATGCAAGGAATCATTTATCTTCTTCCCTGCCAGATATCGCATGTAATGCACCGTTGTTGGTTTTGCCTGTTATAAATCAGATCTTGTTCAGCTCACAAGCTTTGAATATCTGCCATTGTTTATTTCAGGTGTACTGCTTGGAAGCATTTGTTCTCTTCCCTACCCAACAGTGTGCAATACTTTATTGTGGATTTTGCCTGTTATGTTTAATCTTGTTCAGGTAACAAGCTTTTGGTGTCTGCCTTACCTAATATGTGCTGCAGTGACACTTGGCTTGGTTTCATAATGTGAAATACAGCATGTAATTTCATCACACTAAGTGTCTATCATCACGTGTCTGGCATCATTAATGTGGCTTCCAGGAGTAATCTTGTTTGTATTACAGCTTGCAAATTTTTTTCTGCTTTATATGATATACATAATCACATAGGTATGATTTTTTTTTGACAAAATGTAATGGCAGTTGATATTCTTGACTAATGCATCATAAACCTTGTGAAAAATAATGCTTTTTTGAAGGGGGGGGATGGACAGAGAGTGGTTTGTTTGGTTGGCTAGTTCAAGGAGTTTCATATCAAATGATTTTATTACATCCAACTTTAATGTGTGCTAAAAACATATATTTTATAATTTTATTACATCCAACTTTAATGTGTGGTTCCTACAATAAATGCTACATGTTTACTGAAGTAGCCTATGAAATACAAATCACTGTCTGCCCTGTAATTTGGTGTGTCATACTGCAGCATAACTTTCCTGCTATTTTCTTACACTATGAGTTGCCTTATTTTGTCTCATTTGCTGTTATCATATGTGTCTCTGCTGCATAGTTGTGCCTACTGAGCTTAACCCTATTCGTTCCGACCCGGGCCACATTTGCCCCCCCCCCCCAGCTGTTATCATATGTGTCTGCTGCATAGTTGTGCCTACTGAGCTAAAACCCTACCCGTTCGGACAACCCTATTATTTCCTCCTGAGAGATTTTTGTCAAAACGATCATTTTTTTTCTATTACCACGTTTAAAAGAAAACCAGACCTACTGAAAAACGACGAAAATACCGTAGACGAAGATGCGAGATCAAAAATACCCCTAGGAGCCTCCGTTATCGTGCTAAACACGAATATTTAGAAACACCGACGCGAATCATTTTGAAGCACGGCGACACGCCAAAAAAACCAACGCTCAAACGCCTCCGGATGACGATATTATTACTGTTATAAGTATTAATATACCTGTATTGTATAGTGCTATACTGCATGTTCTGCATCTTTATGTTAACAAAGCTTTAGCTGATACACTAAACAGACCAACAAACAAGCTAGCTGTAATAAAACATAATAAAAACGTACACAGCCCGCTGTGTACGAGAGTTATTCAACGGCAGTTGGCGACGCACATTTGTGATTGCGGCAGGCGATGACGAATTATGGCACATACAATACTTATTTTGACACTACCATAAGGTGATAACTGTGTCTCGTACATATGTTAATTTCTTGTACTTTGGCCAGACAATTCCTATATATAGCTAATAAAGAAAAAACGTACGTGCTTGGAGTCAGAGAGAGAGAGAGAGAGAGAGAGAGAGAGGCCAGTCATAGGCTATTTGACCGCTTGAACCTAGCTCCCTCTCTTCCATCTCATATATATATATATATATATATATATATATATATATATATATATATATATATATATATATATATATATATATATATATATATATTAACCAGGCAACAAGGATAATACCCAAAATAATATCAGTGCCAGTGTCACTTGCTGCTAAATATTCATGTCATTCATATTCAGTTCCTTTCAATATAAGCAAATATACTCTTATCGGCAAAAAAAAATTTTTTATAATAAAAAATACTATGAAAGATGGAAGAGAGGGCTAGGTTCAACGGTCAAATAGCCTATGACTGGCCTCCTCTCTCTCTCTCTCTCTATATATATATATATATATATAAAAATACTATGAAAGATGGAAGAGAGGGAGCTAGGTTCAACGGTCAAATAGCCTATGACTGGCCTCTCTCTCTCTCTCTCTCTCTATATATATATATATATATATATATATATATATATATATATATATATATATACATATATATATATATTAACCAGGCAACAATGATAATACCCAAAATAATATCAGTGCCAGTGTCACTTGCTGTAAATATTCATGTCATTCATATTCAGTTCCTTTCAATATAAGCAAATATACTCTTATCGGCAAAAAAAAAATTACTTTCTATAAATCACTGGCCTCAGATGGTTTATTTTGGGGGACCTGGATGCATTGAGAGAGAGAGAGAGAGAGAGAGAGAGAGAGAGAGAGAGAGAGAGAGAGAGAGATTTTGGGATATCAAGACGAATAGGAAAGCGAATTTAGCGTAATAAAAAATACTATGAAAGATGGAAGAGAGGGAGCTAGGTTCAAACGGTCAAATAGCCTATGACTGGCCTCTCTCTCCTCTCTCTCTCTCTCTCTCTCTCTCTGACACTTATCATCAACGCCACCACCATCACCACCACCATCATCATCACCATCATCATCACCACCATCATCATCACCACCATCACCATCATCACCATCATCATCATCACCATCATCATCACCACCATCATCACCACCATCATCATCACCACCATCATCATCACCACCATCATCATCACCATCATCACCATCATCATCACCATCATCACCATCATCATCACCATCATCATCACCACCATCATCACCATCATCACCATCATCACCACCATCATCATCACCACCATCACCATCACCACCACCACCATCATCACCATAATCATCACCACCATCATCACCACCATCATCACCACCATCATTATCACCACCATCATCATCACCACCACCATCATCACCACCACCATCATCACCACCATAATCATCACCACCATCACCATCATCACCATCATCACCACCATCATCACCACCATCATCATCACCACCATCATCACCACCATCATCATCATCATCACCATCATCACCATCATCATCACCACCATCATCATCACCACCACCATCATCACCACCACCATCATCACCACCATAATCATCACCACCATCATCATCACCACCATCATCACCACCATCATCATCACCACCATCATCATCACCACCATCATCACCACCATCATCATCACCACCATCACCATCATCACCATCATCACCACCATCATCACCACCATCATCATCACCACCACCATCATCACCAACATCACCACCATCATCACCACCATAATCATCACCACCATCATCATCACCACCATCATCATCACCACCATCATCATCACCACCATCATCATCACCACCACCATCATCACCACCACCATCATCACCACCATCATCATCATCATCACCATCATCATCACCAACACCATCATCATCACCACCATCATCATCACCACCATCATCATCACCACCATCATCACCACCATCACCATCATCACCATCATCATCACCATCATCATCACCACCATCATCATCACCACCATCATCACCACCATCATCATCATCATCATCACCATCATCACCATCATCATCACCATCATCATCACCACCATCATCATCACCACCATCACCATCATCACCATCACCACCATCATCATCACCACCATCATCATCACCACCATCATCATCACCACCATCATCATCACCACCATCATCACCATCATCATCACCACCATCATCATCATCACCATCATCAACACCAACATCATCAACACCACCATCATCAACAACATCATCATCATCACCATCTTCATCACCAACATCATCATCACCACCACCATCATCATCATCATCACCACCACCATCATCACCATCATCATCACCACCATCATCATCACCACCATCATCACCACCATCATCATCATCATCACCATCATCACCATCATCATCACCATCATCATCACCACCATCATCATCATCACCACCATCACCATCATCACCATCACCACCATCATCATCACCACCATCACCATCACCACCATCATCATCACCACCATCATCATCACCACCATCATCACCACCATCATCACCACCACCATCATCACCACCATCATCATCACCACCATCATCATCACCACCATCATCATCACCACCATCATCACCATCATCATCACCACCATCATCATCACCACCATCATCATCATCATCACCATCATCACCACCATCATCATCACCACCATCACCATCATCACCAAAAAGGAGGAAGAAGAGGATGAAGAAGAGGAAGAGGAAGAAGAGGAGGAAATAGAGGAAGAGGAGGGAGAGGAGGAAGAAGAAGAGGAAGGAGAGGAAGATGCAGAAGAGGAGGAAAAAGAGGAAGAAGAAAAGGAAGAGGAAGAAGAAGAGGTAGGGGAGGAAAAGGAGGAAGAAGCTAGAAGAGGAAGAAGAAGAGGACGAGAAGCTAGGAAGAGGTGGAAAAGTATAGAAGAAGAGGAGGAAGAAGAGGAGGAAAAGAGGGAAGGGGACAATAAGGAGGAAGAAGAGGAAGAAGGAAGAAGAGGAAGACTAGGAAGAGTAGGAAGAAGAGGAAGAAAAGGAGGAAGAGGATGAAGAAGAGGAAGAGGAAGAAGAGGAGGAAATAGAGGAAGAGGTGGGAGAGGAGGAAGAAGAGAAAGAGGAAGAGGAGGAAGAAGAAGAGCAAAATCAAGAAAAAGGAAGAAGAAGATGAGAAGGAAGAAGAAAAGGAAGAGTGAGAGGAAGAATGAGGAAGAAGAGTAGGACGAGAAGCTAGGAAGAGGAGGAAAAGTAGGAAGCAGAGGAAGAGGAAAAGGAAAAAGAAGAAGAGGAAGAGGAGGGGTAAAAGATGGAAGATGGAAAAGGAGAAAGAAGAGGAAGAGGAGGAAGAAGAGGAAAAGGAGGAAGAAGAGGAGGAAGGAAAGGAGGAAGAGCAGGAAGAAGAGTAAGAGGAAGAAGAGGAGGAAATAGAGGAAGAAGAGGAGGAGGAGGAAGAACAGGAAGAGGAGGAAGATGAAGAAGAAGAGGAAGAAGGAAGGGAAGAGGAAGAAGAGGAAGAGGCAGAAGAAAAGGAAGAGGAAGAAAAAGAGGCGAGAAGCTAGCGAGAAAAGGAAAAGGAGGAAGAGGAGGAAGAAGAGGAAGAGGAAGAATAAAAGGAGAAAGAAGAGGAAGAGGAGGAAGAAGAAAAGGAGAAAGAAGAGGAGGAGGAAAAGAAGGAAGAAGAGGAAGAAGAAGAAGAAAAGAAGGAAGAATAGGAAGAGGAGGAAGAAGAAGAAAAGAAGGAAGAATAGGAGGAAGAGGGAGAAAAGGATTTTATTTCTTGAGAGTTTCTTTTCACTCATTATTCACTATTGCTTTACACCATTGATTAGGTTCCAGTACTTAGTGTTCACGAGCGTTATTGTTGTTCTGAAAAATCAATACGATGCTGGCTATACGAGGGCGAAAAATCTCAAGGGGTCGGAACGTATAGGGTTAATTAAGGCAGGGCATTGAAAACCACGAATAAAAAAAAAAAAAAAAAAATAGGCACGTGCGTGCTATACATGTAGAGCTGCTAGAGCCAGTGTTTCCACTTTAGGGTAAAATACCCCATTTTAGGGGATTTGGACCCTCTTTAGGGTAAAGTTTAGGGTAAGCCTAAAATAAGCAAAATCTAGGGGAATTGGGGGAAGGTATATGATAAGGGTAATATTGTGCTTTTACTGTGCATCAGATATTAGCTCCAGGACAGACTAGATGGCTTTCATTAGAGCTTTGTGTCAACCGCTTAATAGAACAGTGGGAAGCTCTTAAATTATATTTCACTGATGTTGCCTTCAGTGATCCAACAAATAGCAATGATGCAATTCTCCAGTATCTAAATGATAAATTTTCCCTGGTTTACTTAGAATTTCTGTCTCATAATTTAGCTCGTTTCAACAGTTTTAACACAAAATTCCAGTCTGAATCACCTAACTTTTACTGCCTCAAACAGGAAGTTTGCAAACTGATCAGAAGCATTTGTTCTGATTTCATGAGCATCCCATTTGTTAAGAGATGTGAAATACCTATGCTTAATCCCAATCACCCACTATTTAGTGCAAATTTTGTGCCAGCTAACAACATATACTTAGGAGTCTCTGCTATGGCAACTTTGAAAGATTTAAAGCCATCTAGTAGTCCTAATGACGTGAAAACATTCTATGCAAATTGCTTAAATTTTCTCATTGAATCTGTAAGACAGATCCAGACTAGATTTTCACTTGAAGAGCCCATCCATTCTATAGTGCAATGTCTAGATCCCAAGAATGCTGTAAACCTGCAACCTAAATCTTTGGCACCTGTATTTGATGCAATTCCACAGCTTTGTAAATATGCAGACAAAAAGAAAACTGATGAGGAGTGGAGGTCTCACTGCTTTTGTGAAGAGTTGACAGCTCAAACACCATGTTTGGAGTATTGGGATACAATACTTAATAAGAGAAATTCTGCCAACCTTCCTTGCTACCCTAATCTAAAAGTAGTGGTCTCTGTCTTGTTATCTCTTCCATTCTCAAATGCAAGTGTGGAGAGGTTTTTTAGCAAGTTAAACCTAACGAAGACTCCTCAGAGGTCCAGGCTAAAAAATGAAACCCTCTGTGGACTAATGCACATGGTATATTACCTTAGCAACAAAAATGCCACATCAGACACTTTCACTATTGAAGAAAAAATGATTTCAGCCCTTAAGGCAATCAAAAGCAATGCCACTTGCAGTGAAGTGTAATAGATATAGAATACATTACTTATGGTGAAATTATTCCAATTACTATATGATCATTTTGCAACCTGAATAATGAAGTTATGGCTATATGGTGGAATTAATTATTTGATGTTTTATAGAGTGCAAGTCGTACACCTTTATTTCTTTAATGGAACAGTTAGGTTAATAAAAAATAAAATTTTGTGTTAGCAGCAAAATGTTCATGTGGCCAGGAACATATTTATAAACGGATTTATGGTAAATAATTGAAACAATATTGATGGTGTAAATCTTTTCTTTTGATATTTTGTTCATATGCAAGTTTGATTTTATGCAGAGTTACAGGTGCGTACATCTTTACTTCTTTATTGGAATTTAATTAAAAGAGAACAAAGTTTTGTGTTCATAGCAAAATGTTCATGTGGTCAGGAACATATTTGTAGATGATGGATTTATATTCAATCATTAAAACATATTGATGGTGTAAATCTTTTCTCTTCATATTTTGTTTATAAATTATGCAAGTTTCCTGCAAATTAATTATATATATATATATATATATATATATATATATATATATATATATATATATATATATATATATATATATATATATAAAACGAAATAGAACAAAAATTTCCCTTACAAGTAAAGAGTAGGAAAGTTGCCTATGTGTGTTGTAACAAATCCACTTACTTTTACTTATTAACCACAATAACACACACACACACACACACACACACACACACACACACATATATATAGAGAGAGAGAGAGAGAGAGAGAGAGAGAGAGAGAGAGAGAGAGAGAGAGAGAGAGAGATTTAGGGTAAAATATGGCTATTTAGGGTAAATTTCACAAAATTCCAGGGTAAAGATTTATTTGGCTGTGGAAACCCTGGCTAGAGCAGCGAGTCAGCTGGTGCAAATGGCCGCCACGTCATGGAGGCTTGAGTACCGCACCTGGCGCACCGTGCACACTGGAGGCAGATCTGCGGCTGTAATTGTGAACGCGTGCTGTAAGGTAGGAGTCGTGTGTACATGGTAATCATTTAGTGCATAAATCATAAGACACAAGACTGCTAGGGGCGGGGGCTGGCTGTGTGCACGAGGGCTGGCAGGATGGAGGCGAGGGCTGGCTGGGGGAAGTGCGTTGTTGCGGCGTGGCGTGTGTGCCTTTAATGCTTGAATGTGTAGATCAGTTCAGTCAAGAACTGGATGTTCGATCAGAGGCCATGGATAATGTCATGTCAACATTTGCACCCATTCAGCCACACAACTTGCTTTCTGCAAATGAGCAACAACTACAAGAGAGCATTTCAGATATGAGCAATTTAAGATTTTTGATGAAATTTCTGAAGAGGAGGTCAGGGTGGAGATCATGCGACTCCGACGACACCTGAAGGCTGCAAAAATCGCCACTGAAGAAGTGCATACATGGACAGTCTTGCAGTTCCTAAACTTTATTGTCAAATGGGACTTTGGAGAATCCTTGCCAAATTTATCATTGTGCTTGAGACTCTTTTTAACAATTTGTGTGTCAGTAGCATCATGTGAGAGAAGTTTCTCCAAGCTAAAACTTATTAAGAACTATCTTAGGTCAACTATGAGTCAAGCCAGATTAAACAGCCTAGCTATCATTTCCATAGAATATGAACGTGCAAAGAATGTTACTTTTGATAATGTCATTGACAAGTTTGCTGATGCTAAGTCACGGAGAAAGAGAATGTAAATTATTTTTACTTCAAAACATTTTTCTACTCTGCTCCCAGGTTTTTGGCAAGTCCCTAGTCACTCCATCTGCTACTTTTTTTTTCATTTTCTCTCGAGTGGAAGCCTCATAAACATTTTCTGAACTTCCCCATCTATTTTTTCTTACTTCCTCTTACTGTTTATATATTTTTCTTCTACTTAATTATTTCCTATTTCCGGATGCCTCAACGTTGGCTTGGTGTCTGTGTGTGTGTCTGTTTGTTAGGCTATATGTTTATATAGCTACTGTAGTAAATATTCCTTATGCCACCCATTTATTAAATTATGATTTTATACTTTAAGGAATTGCAAGTTCATTTTGTAACTAGTCAGAACTAGTAGGCTACAGTTATATAGCTACTGTAGTAAATATTCCTTATGCCACCCATTTATTAAATTATGATTTTATACTTTAAGGAATTGCAAGTTCATTTTGTAACTAGTCAGAACTAGTAGGCTACAGTTATATAGCTACTGTAGTAAATATTTCTTATGCCACCCATTTATTGAATTATGCTTATATACTTTAAGAAATTATAAGTTTATTTTGAACCCCTCAGAGCTGGTAATGAAGATTTTGTAATAAATAAATAATAAATGAAAATATTATTATAAGTATTGACCAAGAAAAAATAAGTAAAAAGTTTTCTGTTATGTCTGAACCTTTTCAAGGCAGCTGTATCGCAAGGAGATGCTGCCTTTGTCCAGATCAAAACTGGGGAGGTAAGAGCCCTCTATTACCAGAGTTCCGACAACTCCGAGGCAGGCGCCATGTTGACTCCCAGCCGCGCTCCCTTGCCCGCCCCGCGCTGCCCTGTTTTACACCATTAACCCTAGATTGGTATCTCTGGTCCACAGCGTACATACGAAGTATACCTGGACCAACTGGTCCGGCTGAGGAAATAATAAAAAAAAAATACTAGCACTAATTTTTATTGTTTGAATGACTACAAAAATGAAAAAAATAGATCCATCTGAATGCTATCACAGCAAGTATGAGGTATATCATGACTGTATAAAAATTTACTAAGCTAGGAAACAAAAATAAGTAAAATTTTGAGTGACTTTTGTAAAACATCTTTTGCAGTTGCAAAAAAGGTACATAATAAAAGAAAAGGCACAGAAACACAAGGTTGGAGGTCCGACCATCACGGTAGATTACTGCATTGCCCTGGCCAGCTTGAAAAGTGAGGTGCCTGGAACATATGAAAAAGACCATTATTGTACAAGGGGATGCATACCCGAAATGAGCCATGAGACATGGGGAACGTCTTTTTGCAATAATATTGCATAATTTTTCGGGTGACTTTAGTTACCTCATACTGTAGGGCCCCCTTTTATGAAATTTGGCATCACTGGACAGGGTCGTTTCTGAAACAGGAAACGACAAATTTTTTATTCAGAGACAAAATTTTGGTGGAGAGAGAGAGAGAGAGAGAGAGAGAGAGAGAGAGAGAGAGAGAGAGAGTTATTGTGTGTCAGAATATACTTATATAATTGTCAAATAAATATTTTATTATCATTTGTTCGTTTACCTTTTACTGATAGCAGTTGGGGCACAGGAGTTTGTAGTGGTTGGTGCACACTATCTGGCCACACTCGAAGCACCGACTCCTGCACCTGCTGGCAGTCTTCCAGTGGCAGAAGTGGCAGCGTGCCCTTCCACCTGTGCCATCTGCCTGTTGTTGTGGTGGTGGTAGTTGTAGTTCAAAGCACTCCTTCACACAGTGAAGGAGTGACCCGTGGATGGTACGTCTGTCCACTCTTTGTTGGGCTAGTGGTTTGGCTAGGTCATATGCCACCTTCTGCAGGAAAATCCGGCGCACCTTGTCTTTACTGGTTCTTGCTTGACCTGCTTCGTTATATAATATGAAGGCATTGATAGATGCAATGTTCAACAGGCCATAAAACATGCAGCATGGCCACCTTTGGGTCTTCCTGCTGGTGTTGTATGAAGCACACATGTGGTCTAGCACATCAACCCCACCTTTACTTGTGTTATAGTAATGAATTATTTCAGGTTTTGCCTTCTCTCCAATTACAGCTTCGTTGTGAAGGGTTGACAACAGCATAACTGTCTTATCCTTTTTATCCTTGAATGACACCAGTGTGGTGTTGTAGTCAAAGAGGAAGACACTTGTTTTCTCTGGTCGCTCCCTTTCTTTTCCCAGCATCACAGTAGGAATGTAAGGCTTCTTACGAATCGTTCCAACACATGTCGTGTTTCTTGTTAGGAGATCCTTGGCCAAAGGGAGGCTTGTAAACCAGTTGTCCATTGTCAGGGTTCTCCCGACATCTAGGAAAGGCTCGAGAAGTGTCATTGTTGTAGCATGTGCAATACCTACATTACGTCTGTCTCGTGTGGGTTTTTTGCCAAGGTACGTTTCAGCATTGCACATATAGAAGGTCTCAGCATCGCATATCATGACAATTTTTATGCCATACTTCGTTGGTTTTTTAGGCATATACATGCGGAAAGGGCATTTTCCTCGAAATGCAAGTAACTGTTCGTCAATTGTCAGTTTCTGTCCAGGGTTGTAATGTTTGCCACAGTTGGCGACGAACCTTTCAAACACATACCTAAATGGTGCAAATTTATCAGTTTTTTGCCTTTCCTCACGAGTATTGAGATCATCAAATCTGATGCACCTCAACAGAAAGTTGAACCGAAAGGCAGTCATGGTGCTTCTGTAAATAGATGGACCATGTCGGGGACTGAACATTTCCTCGACAGTCATATGATTATCATTATTTGCACCTGCATGCAACAAAAGGCCAATTAGAGCTTTAATTTCAATTAGTGACGTCGGGTCCAGAACAGCTCTTTCCTTGGCGTATGCTGTGTTATTCCACTTCTTTTTTTCATCCTGATGTAAGGTCCTGGGAAAAATAGGACAAAATACATATTACGTATATATAGCCTAATAGCAACCGATTTATAAGTGGTTCCACACCAATAGACCATTTTAGCCTTGTCTAGCATCAGTAAACTACTGTAACTATCTAATAAGACCCTGCCATCATATTTTTTTATGCTACGTAATAACAAGGCCTATTACTAACATCGATGATATATCTGGACCGCCTGGGATCATGACACCTGCTGTTACAGCAGTAAAGCAGCGTGGAGCGGAGCGGCGTCCTCTAAAGTGTTTGGCAGCGCACTGAGAAAGGACAGCTGGTCCAGCAGCACTTTGTGGGGCGATACTGGGAAATTTATGGCGGGAAGATTAAATTTCAGGAAAAAGACCGGACGCTGTGGACCAGAAATACCAATCTAGGGTTAAGCTGTATTTACACTAATGAATTTATGAATTTACAATAATAAATTTATTTATTAGTGTAAATACAGCTTAATGGGGTAAAACAGGGCAGCGCGGGGCGGGCAAGGTAGCGCGGCTGGGAGTCAACATGGCGCCTGCCTCAGAGTTGTCGGAACTCTGGTAATAGAGGGCTCTGGGGGTGGTGGGGTGCAAAATTATGCTCCGCCCCGGGTACCAAATGCTCTAGGAACGCCACTGGAGAGAAGTGCTGTAAAGATGAGGAGGAAGAGATGGAAGGGAGGGGGAAAAAGGGGAGATGGAATATAATATGAAAGGCAATGTTCCTTGATGATGACGATGAGGAGGGGAAGGAGGAGGAGGTGTGTAAGTAAGTAAGTAATAGTAAGTAAGTAATGTTTATTGCCATAATATACACACATTGATATATACATATAAATATAATTATAATTCTGGCAACGAATCTAGCCTGTCAAGCCGAAGCTTCTCGACAGACTGTATATTTATTTCATTGCACTATTAATATCATTCTAAAGGTTGCAGATAGCTCCCAACCATAAAGCTAAATACAAATATACAATAAATAACAACATTAACTATAATACCAGATGAAGTTATAATAGTTATATCTAAAATGTTAACTACAATAACAACTACAACAGCATCAACAATAATAACAATAATAATAATAATAATAATAATAACAATAATAATAATAATAATAACAATAATAAAAATAATATGGACAATAGTACTATGCAATTCACTGATTAGATTTAATAATGTAAATTTGTGTTCATGTTTCAGGAATAAATTATAATTTTAACCGTGATTGTTTTGGATTGCAAATAAGTGTGTTTTTACTGACTTTTTAAATAGAGAGAAATTATTACTATTAAGGAGATTTTTTATTTCTATTGGCAAAGAATTCCAAACTTGAGGTCCTGAGCATAAAATACTATTTCTGAAAAGAACTGTCCCTGAACTGTGGAGAGATAAGGTTTATATTGTTCCTGCGCGTATTATGCAATGTATTAATGTAACTATGTATATGTATCAGTCATCCGTCCATTTTACTCACCAGTGTGTGTATACGCATGTTGGTGTCTTATTTTGTTAGCCTAATTTCGACATGCTTAAGTGTAAATATTAGTACAGATGTACAAATGTCTTCTTCACGGAGCTACTCCTGTTACCTTGTAAATATCACCAATCATAGTCTTTCCGTCTGCATTTTAAACTGTCATACGTTCAACATCATATCGTCTTTATTTAAGGAGGAAGAGGAGGACAACAACAACTAATGACTGTAATGAGGATTCTGTATTTTGCTGTTTTAAAACTTCTGTTATATATAAAAAAAAATATACAAAATAAATAAATATACAAATTGTGAGGTAATTTCATTGGAAATTATGTTTTTAACTACCAATAAAGGGTTAGCGGCCTAGAAAATGGTTAGCGGACTGTTGCGGACTTCATTAGTGGGCTAAAAACAATTATTAGCGTTAGTAGTTATATTTGTGTCATACACGATCACTTTTTGCATGCAGGGATCCGAACACAGTGGGAGCGGAAAGTGATTCGCTATGTCATCGCCATGTTATAGTCTATGGGATGACATACACGATCACTTTTTGCGTGCAGGGGTTCGAACACAGTGGGAGCGGAAAGTGATTCGCTATGTCATCCCCATGTTATAGTCTATGGGATGACATACACGATCACTTTTTGCGTGCAGGGGTTCGAACGCGGTGGGAGCGGAAAGTGATTCGCTATGACCGGTCCATGTTATGGTCTATGGATGACATAGGCGCTCAAGTCCGTCCCGCGCCCCGCTCGCTTCCCTGCTGGCCGCCTCGGCCCGGCGGTGTATCCTAGAGAAGGCTCACGATTGTGTGCAGGAATTCGAACGCGGTGGGAGCGGAAAGTGATTCGCTATGTCATCCATAGGATTTACCATGGGGTTGCCAAGGCGACTCACAATTGAGCCGACGGAATCGGACGCGGTGTCCCAACACCTGGCAGAGGCGGCATGTCCTTCAGGTCCAGCACTCTCTCCGGCGGTAGCGAGACACTATACTTAATGTATACACACACACGCATGCACACACACACATGGTAAATGAGAGTTTAAGATTTATCATCGATATCAAATGCACAAAGTTGAATAAATTAAAACTCTCTCCTTGAGAATGAATGTAAAGTAACTGTATCTTTTTATTTGGGGGATGGGTTGCCAAGGCGACTCACAAATTGAGCCGACGGAATCGGACGCGGTGTCCCAACACCTGGCAGAGGCGGCATGTCCTTCAGGTCCACCACGCTCTCCGGCGCGGTAGCATGTCCAGGGAGGTTTACCGCGGGAAGTGTGACAGCATGTGGATTGCGTGCAGGAATTCGAACGCGGTGGGAGCGGAAAGTGATTCGCTATGTCATCCATAGGATTTACCATGGGGTTGCCAAGGCGACTCACACTTGAGCCGACGGAATCGGACGCGGTGTCCCAACACCTGGCGGTAGCGAGACACTATACCTAATGTATACACACACACGCATGCACACACACACATGATAAATGAGAGTTTAAGATTTATCATCGATATCAAATGCACAAAGTTGAATAAATTAAAACTCTCCTTGAGAATGAAAGTAAAGTAACTGTATCTTTTTATTTGGGGGAGATGATGCACACGTTAAGCATACAAAGTTTTGTTGAGTGACCCCCTAACTTCAGTCAGTCTGATCTGACAAAGGCTTCGTCAGTTGAATCAATAGCTCTGACTGTTGATTGCAAACAAATCATCGTTGCCGTCATCCAGCAAATCCTGAGACTCCTGTTCTACGACAGGAAGTCGTAATCTACTGATGAGTTTTTTCTTCTTAATAGGTGGGGGTTGGGCGCGTCTTGGGGTGATAAGGTGAGGAGTCTTCTTTATCGTGGGTGATGATGTGGGGAAAGATCTCCGCGGGACTAGTTTTACTTTTTCTGCTGGTGGGGGTTGACGTTGTTGTGATCCTCCCCCCCCTGCTTGCTCGTTCCCCGAACGACACTGCTGGATGTTCTCTCCTCCTTCTCGCTCGTTCCCCGACTGCTGGAGGGTCTCACCTCCTTCTTGATTGTCCCCCAGACGATGTCGCTGGTTGTTCTCGCCTTCTCGCTCGTTCCCCGGCTGCTGGTCGCTCACACCTCCTCGCTCGTTCCCCGAGATAAGAGGAGGTGAAGTCAAGTCAACCGTTACTCTGCCAGTAACATTTTTGAGATCTTTTATGATATCGTCGGACGTCTCAAAGAGCACCGTATCGGTGAAATGTAACTCTCTGTATGGGGTTTCCGGTTCTTTGTCCTCAAGCGGCGTTGAGACCTTGCCCATGGAATGGAAGGGTAGCTAATTTATGCTTGAGTTCAGCATCCTCGCCATGCTCACAACAAATATTGACGTTGATGACGTGAGATCCTGAAAGTAGGTGAAAACAACACAAATAAATAATAAAGAACAAACAAGGTTTGCAAATGGTTAAGACACACAATATCTCAGTCAACACTCACCCAGTCGACTAGTAGCAAATCGCTTAGCCATATTGACAGGTAAAGACACGGTCAAAATGTGTGGATCTCAATCCTGTCGGTGGGTTTATATACACATATGGGGGTTGGCCATTCTATGGGGGGTGGGGGATGGAAACGGGGGATGATGGGGGATAGCACGGTAGCTGGTCTTATCACCTGCCGGTAGATGGAATAGGGAGACAGGAAGAGAGAGAGAGAGAAAGAGAGAGAGCGAGAGAAAGAGAGAGAAAGTGAGAGAGAAAGAGATAAATAATTAGAGAAAGAGAAAATGAAAGAGAAAATCTAAGTGAGTGAGGAAACAGCGGCGGAGAGACATTTCATAACAAAGTATAGATAGATGTTGAGAGAGAGAGAGAGAGAGAGAGAGAGAGAGAGAGAGAGAGAGAGAGAGAGAGAGAGAGAGAGAGAGAGAGAGAGAGAGAAATAATTAGAGAAAGAGAAAATGAAAGAGGAGAGAAATAATTAGAGAAAGAAAATGAAAGAGAAAGAGAAAATGAAAGAGAAAGAGAGAAATAATTAGAGAAAGAGAAAATGAAAGAGAAAGAGAGAAATAATTTGAGAAAGAGAAAATGAAAGAGAAAGAAATTAGAGGGTGCCCACCTCTGTCAACCACACACACAATCTCTCTCTCTCTCTCTCTCTCTCTCTCTCTCTCTCTCTCTCTCCAGGCCAACATCGTCGCCCCTCCTGCAACTGACGCCTCATCACCCTCCTCACCTGCGCTCGATGCCCAGCCACCTTCCGAAGAAGGCACGTCACAGGGAACCGGTAGAGCTGACGCTGAATGCTTCACCCCCGTGAGAGGAGGAGCCAGACCCGCCCCTAGAGCCATTTATCCTACTCATTGCTACAACAGATTTGCCATACTGGAGGAGGAGGACGAGGAACAGAGCACCTTCTTGGTCGGTGACTCTATGATTCGCCATCAGGTGGTTGAATTCTGTGGCAGAGTCCCCCGTCGTAGGCGTAACTATTGTTATCCTGGAGCTGGTGTTGACGACATCACAGCTGCACTGGACGAGGTCTCCGCTGTGGCCTCTAATGACTCACTCTTTGTTCTCCACACAGGTACAAACGACGTCACCACGACCCGGTCTGAGGAACTGCTGGACAAGTACCGTAGGCTCATCCAGCAGTATAAGTCTAAATCCCCTAATATTTTGATTTCAGGAATTCTACCACGGACATGGGATGAGGGCGACTTCTACAGTAAGGCCTTCAGCCTCAACAACCGCCTGCAGACTCTCTGCGGAGAGCTTGACGTCGAATTCTTTAACGCCTGGAACGATTTCTACGGCCAGAGTAGACTTTTCCAAAGGGACGGCATACACCTGTCCCCCATCGGGGCAGCCAGATTTGGAAGGCTCCTCAACAACGCCGTACGTAACGCCCGAACAACAAAAAACGACTCTCAGCCACGTCCTTCCATCCCGCCCGTGTAAATAGACACCATACACCGCAACAGACTCGTAACATTGAACCCTCCAGTACCTCTATTACCAAGCTTCAAGATAACCTAAGAGTCCTTAGTTTCAATGCGCGTAGCCTAAGAAACAAATTTGATGAACTGCGATGTCTTGCTCTGACAGAAAACTTTGACGTAATTGCTATAACCGAAACATTTATCGACACCACTAATATTGATTTAAGTTCCGAATACAACATAGATGGCTACAGATTCTTCAACAATGATCGTGTAAACCGTAGAGGGGGTGGTGTCGCCCTTTTGTCAAAAGCTACTTGCAACCTACTGACAAAACACCAAGAAACAGTAACGTTGAACATTTGTGCGTGCGAGTAAACATTGCAAAAGTCAATTTAAATATATCTGTCACTTACAGGCCTCCGGGGCAATCACTTGATGGCGATCTTGAAATGTACAGCGTCTTAAGGCAGTCACTTAATAACAGCGACTCACTGATACTAGGAGACTTTAACCTCCCCCATATCGACTGGGCGACACTGTCGGGTACAGAAGGTGAGTCCCATAGAATGATCGAATTTCTAGAGGAAAATTATCTAAGCCAAATGGTTTCTGAACCAACTCGACAAAATAACATACTTGACCTTGTTATAGCGACCCAAGATAACCTAGTCAGTAATGTCACGGTAGGAGAACACCTCGGTTCCTGCGATCATAAACTAGTGCGCGTTGACATTAGAGCTCAAACATCGGTGACTGAAAATAAAGTTAAGGTGCCCAATTTCAAAAGAGCCAACTTCGTAGAAATCCGACGAAAACTAATAGATATGCAACTATCAGATGACGGCAATGCAGAGGACGCCTGGCTAAACTTTAAAATCACTTACTCACTCAGCAGGACACATTTGTCCCCTTGTGCGACAAGCGAATTAACACTAATAAAGTCCACCTTGGTTTAATAGCGAAATTAAACACTCAGTCAAGGAGAGAAAATTGTCTTACAGGTTAAAGAAAGACCAAAGCACGCCCGAAAACATTAGACTTTACAATGATGCAAGGCGACGAGTAAAAGATTAGTGCATCAGGCAAAGCGTAGATATGAAGAAAATATTGCAGCCAACTGTAAAAATAATCCGAAATCCTTCTTCAGTTACATAAACAACAGAAAGGCGATCAGAAGTGGAATTGGACCTTTAACAAACAGCGACGGTGCACTAGTGACTGACAGCCAACACGTTGCAAACCTATTAAATAATTACTTTTCCTCGGTGTTTAATAATAACAGTCCTCCCACCACCACCACCAACACCAGTACTAATGTAAATCCCGAGCATGCATTATCTAACTTTGAAATAAAACCCGATGAAGTCCTTAAAGCCCTCAAATCACTTAAAACAAATAAAAGTCCTGGACCTGATAAAGTATATCCAACTCTGCTGAAAGAAACAAAGAGCGAAATACTCTCCTCCCTCACAACCGTATTCAATATGTCCTTGCGACAAGGCATTGTCCCTTCAGATTGGAAAAAGGCTAACGTGACACCGGTTTTTAAGAAAGGAGACAAAAAAGTACCAGGTAATTACAGGCCCATTAGTCTAACTTCGGTTGTAGGTAAGCTACTTGAGGTCATAATTAGAGACAAAATTGTGAGTTACCTTGAAAGCCACTCATTAATTGGGGACTCACAGCATGGCTTCCGAAACAAAAGATCCTGCCTATCAAATCTATTAACCTTTTATAACGACCTCTTCACTGTTTATGACGTAACCAAATCACTGGACGTAGTCTATCTTGATTTCCAGAAAGCGTTTGATAAAGTCCCGCATCATAAATTACTTTACAAATTAAAGCAAATAGGTATTGACGGTCAGGTAAACCAATGGATCGCGAATTGGTTGAGCAACAGACAACAAAGAGTAGTGATTGACGGATTTAACTCAGAGTGGGCGCCGGTCACTAGTGGCGTCCCTCAGGGCTCGGTTCTTGGCCCAGTGCTCTTCATTATTTACATCAACGACGTGGATGTTGGACTCAATAACCGCATTAGTAAATTTGCAGACGACACAAAGATTGGTAACTCGGTTCTCACTGACGAAGACAGGCAAAGCCTCCAAGAGGATTTGCACAAAATTTCAGCTTGGTCGGATAGATGGGAGATGCCCTTTAACGTTGACAAGTGCCAGGTCCTTCAAGTTGGAACGAGGAATAAGAAGTTTGATTACGAAATGCGCGGCGTTAAACTCAAAAGCGTTCAATGCGTCAAGGACTTGGGGTCAAAATCGCGTCAAACCTCAAATTCTCACAGCAATGCATCGATGCAGCAAATAAAGCGAACAGAATGTTGGGCTTCATTAAAAGAAACTTTTTATTGAAGAATAAAGATGTAATACGCCCGCTCTACAACAGTTTAGTCAGACCCCACTTGGAATATGCGGTACAGTTTTGGTCTCCCCACCATGCAAAGGATATTGCTAAATTAGAAGGTGTTCAGCGTCGGGCAACGAAAATTATCCCTTCCTTGCGCAACAAATCCTACGAAGAAAGGCTTTCTACCCTTAACATGTTCTCTCTTGAGAAACGTCGCCTCCGAGGAAAACTGATCGAATGTTTTAAAATACTTAATGGTTTCACGAATGTAGACAGATCAACATTGTTTATGATCGATGACACTTTGCGCACGAGGAACAATGGCGTAAAACTCAGATGTAGACAAGTAAATTCAGACTGCACCAAATTTTTCTTCACCAACGTTGTAGTGCGAGAATGGAATAAGCTCCCATCATCAGTGGTCCAGTGTAACACGATTGACTATTTCAAAAATAAGCTCGACCGTCACTTCCTTGACGCACTTTCATCGAAAACTTAATTTTTAATCATTTTTTATTTACTTTTATGGCGCGTTTCGCGTCATCGTCCGCCAGAACCTTTTACCCTTGATGACACGAAATGCGTCATCGTGCGCGAGAGGGTTAAATAAGTCAGATTTATCTCAAATTCACTGTCTGGGCAGACAAATATTCGGAAAAGAGAAGGCAAACCAGTTTGTATATATATATATATATATATATATATATATATATATATATATATATATGCTGTATATTCACGTCCTTATGGATATCTTCTTGTTGATTTGGGTATAAATACTCCTGAATCCCTACAGTTTCGCTCAGCTCTCCCTTCCATCATACCTTTCTCCCTCCCTCTTCTCTCTCCTCCCTCCCTCCCTCCCTCCCTTCCCTTTCCTTCCTCGTGTTATTAAATAACTCAGATATATCTCAAATTCTCTGTCTGGGCAGAAAAATACTCTGAAAAGAGAAGTCAAACCAGTGTTTATATATATATATATATATATATATATATATATATATATATATATATATATATATATATATATATATATATATATATATATATATATATATATATATCTTCTTGTTGATTTGGGTATAAATACTCCTGAATCCCTTCAGTTTCGCTCAAACATTGTTGGAGAGCCTCCCAGGTGAACGCGTATTCCAATGGTGAACTCCAGGAAAAAGGAATTCTTACATGTTCTATACTCCCAACAACGAACCCTATGGTTTAAGCTCTCAGCTACTTCTGATCTTACTCTCTTAAGCCTTTGCAGCTGCTTTTTTAAACCCTCGAAGTCCGCCTTCCTGAAGTCAGGTATTAAGTGTTGTTTCTGCTGACTCTATCCTCCCATTTAATATTAAATATAATTTCCTTATGATCACTGTTACCTAGTGAACCCCCAACCTCAATGTTGCTTATTATGTCCTCTTTATTAGTTAACAACAAATCCAAAATATTTTCTTCCCTCGTTGGTGTTCTAATTAACTGCTTAAGGAAACTATCCTGCGGCGGGAAAAGAAAAAGAACCATGCAGCATGGAAAAACTGCATGGAAATTTATGTGCCTATGAGAACAAGACAACGCTTGCTGAGCACCCAATGATGATCACAAGACTAAGATGATTCCCACCTGCGGGATATACTGTGAAATTTATTAATAATGCTAAAGCATATGAGCCATCTTATTTAGCATTCTATGTCTTTGAGAGTATTCTCGTAAAGCCTTCTTCGAATGGGTGTAAAGAGACATCACTTTGCCATAGCGTATGCTTACATTATAGTGAATAGAAACAGAGAAACAGTAGAAAGCGGATCCTATTGTGGAAGTAATGCTGTAAACCATTTTAGCTGAACCCACACTGTTTTGTATATAGAACGAACTTGCATTAGCTGAACTCACACTGTTTTGTATATAGAACGAACTTACATTAGCTGAACTCACACTGTTTTGTATATAGAACGAACTTACATTAGCTGAACTCACACTGTTTTGTATATAGAACGAACTTACATTAGCTGAACTCACACTGTTTTGTATATAGAACGAACTTACATTAGCTGAACTCACACTGTTTTGTATATAGAACGAACTTATATTAGCTGAACTCACACTGTTTTGTATATAGAACGAACTTACATTAGCTGAACTCACACTGTTTTGCATATAGAACGAACTTACATTAGCTGAACTCACACTGTTTTGCATATAGAACGAACTTACATTAGCTGAACTCACACTGTTTTGTATATAGAACGGTCTTACATTAGCTGAACTCACACTGTTTTGCATATAGAACGAACTTACATTAGCTGAACTCACACTGTTTTGAATATAGAACGAACTTACATTAGCTGAACCCGCACTGTTTTGTATATAGAACGAACTTACATTAGCTGAACTCACACTGTTTTGATTATAGAACGAACTTACATTAGCTGAACTCACACTGTTTTGTATAAAGAACGAACTTACATTAACTGAACTCACACTGTTTTGAATATAGAACGAACTTACATTAGCTGAACTCACACTGTTTTGTATAAAGAACGAACTTACATTAGCTGAACTCACACTGTTTTGAATATAGAACGAACTTACATCAGCTGAACTCACACTGTTTTGAATATAGAACGAACTTACATTAGCTGAACCCACACTCCTGGAAGAAGTTAAAATTTTCTAAAGGCTACAATAAAATCAATATGACCGATGAAGATACGGCACGTCACAATGAACAAATTCACTGTCTTCTCTGTAAATACGGGTTTTAAAAGGTAAAGGAGTAAAACATCATGACCATGAAAAATCAGGAAACAATTACATTGAAGCTTATTGTAATAGATGCAACCTTCAAATGAAAAAAATCACAAATTGCAGCGCACTCTCATTGCACATAATGCGGATTACGACATGACGTTAATCCCGCGTGAATTAACGCTACCTGGCTTTGAAAATCAAACTAAGACCAAAACATTCAGTTCACAAATACCATGAAGTCATCATAAATGACTTGAGATTTATTGACGCGTATGTCTTTATGTCTGGTTCACTCGCGGCTTTAGCGAACCAATTCATCAGCAATGGGAACGAACCCATATGCACACAACAGATGTTGGAAGATGTGCCAGCACCTGCGTTACCATTATTGATCAAGGGAAAGCAGGTTTTTTGTTATGACTATATGGATTCGATGGAACGACTTTCTGAGACACGTCTTCCATCCCGCGAAGATTTTTTCAATTCGCTTCAAGAAGCAGAACTTTCCGAAAGTGATTATAAACATGCTCAGAATGTTTGGAAAGTAGCTGGGTGTCAGAGCCTGATGGACTATTTGTTGCTTTATGTAAAAGTGGATGTTGGCCTTCTATGTGATGCCTTCTTAGAGTGGAGAGGTATTTTGAAAACTCAGTGGAGGTTGGATATTGTAAATTATGTTAGCCTGCCAGGATTTGCCTATGACTCTTTTCTGTTAAAAACACAGCAGGAATTAGAGATGCTTAGTAGCCCACACAGATATCATTGCATTCAAACAAATGTGCGTGGGGGCTACACAAGTGTTGTGCGTCGTTTTGTACGCACCAATAACATCTACACGAACCCTCAGTTTAATCCAAAACATGATAGAAACACTTTCCTTTCATATCTTGACTTCAACAGTCTTTATCCCACTGTAATGCAAGAGAAGTTACCATGTGGAGATATGAGAAAACTAGATGAGACAGAAATGCACTGGTTTTTGAGCGGGAGGGGGGCTAGGTCAATCAAGCAACCGATGGCGATTTTGGATACCTCATTCTGTGCGATACTGAGGCTGTCTCACGTGAAGTCATTGAGAAAACGGATGACCTCCCACTGACCATCAGAAGACACAATATCATCAATAGAGATATATCGTCAGCCGCACACGAATGGTATGAAGAAGAAAACCGTCCAGTACCGTGTAAGAACATAAAACAGATTGGAACACATGTTGCTCAGGAGAAAATGCTGTTTGCTCTGTCCCTCCTTAAACTGCTTATTCAACTAGGCCGGGTTGTTAAAAAGTGCATGCTATTTATATGTTTAAGCAAAAGCACTTTCTTGCGGGCTTCATTCAGGATAACATAAAAGCCCGCAAAAGTGCAATCAAGTGTATTTCAAACAGCATTTTTGGTCGATTCCTGATGAACGCGGCCAAATATAGTGAAGACATAGATATTGTCACCAACCGCGAAAAGTTTTTGAAGCTGGTCCGAAGTCCTTACTTTAAACGCGTTGTACCCCTCAATGATGGTCATGTAGTTGTAGTTCGCCATAAGAAATATTCACAGGCGAATCATCCAAACTACATTGGCTACTACGTCCTAGAGCTGT
>NC_066567.1:8179984-8224984 GCF_024679095.1 Eriocheir sinensis
ATATTAAGAAGAAGGGAAGGGAGAATAAATGAAGGGAAAGAATACGAAGAAGAAGGGAAGGGAGAATAAATGAAGGGAAAGAATACGAAGAAGAAGTGAAGGGAGAATAAATGAAGGAAAGAATACGAAGAAGGAAGGAGAATAAATGAAGGAAAGAATACGAAGAAGAAGGGAAAGGAGAATAAATGAAGGGAAAGAATACGAAGAAGAAGAAGGAAGGAGAATAAATTAAGGTATAGAATACGAAGAAGATGTGAAGGGAGAATAAATGAAGTTAAAGAATACGAAGAAGAAAGGAAGGGAGAATAAATGAAGGGAGAATAAATGAAGGGAAAGAAGAAGAAGCAGAAGAAGAAGAAGGGAAGGGGGAATAAATGAAGGGAAAGAATACGAAGAAGAAGGGAAGGGAGAATAAATGAAGGGAAAGAATACGAAGAAGAAGGGAAGGGAGAATAAATGAAGGGAAAGAATACGAAGAAGAAGGGAAGGGAGAATAAATGAAGGGAAACATGAAGAAGAAGAAGTAGAAGGAAGGGGAATAAATAAAGGAAAGAATACGAAGAAGAAGGGAAGGGAGAATAAATGAAGGGAAAGAATACGAAGAATAAAGGAAGGGAGAATAAATGAAGGGAAAGAATACGAAGAATAAAGGAAGGGAGAATAAATGAAGGGAAAGAAGAAGAAGCAGAAGAAGAAGAAGGGAAGGGGGAATAAATGAAGGGAAAGAATACGAAGAAGAAGGGAAGGGAGAATAAATGAAGGGAAAAAAGAAGAAGCAGAAGAAGAAGGGAAGGGGGAATAAATGAAGGGAAAGAATACGAAGAAGAAGGGAAGGGAGAATAAATGAAGGGAAAGAATACGAAGAAGAAGGGAAGGGAGAATAAATGAAGGGAAAGAATACGAAGAAGAATAGAAGGGAGAATAAATGAAGGGAAAGAAGAAGAAGCAGAAGAAGAAGAAGGGAAGGGGGAATAAATGAAGGGAAAGAATACGAAGAAGAAGGGAAGGGAGAATAAATGAAGAGAAAGAAGAAGAAGAAGAAGAAGAAGAAGAAGGGAAGGGAGAATAAATGAAGAGAAAGAAGAAGAAGAAGAAGGGAAGGGAGAATAAATGAAGAGAAAGAAGAAGAAGAAGAAGGGAAGGGAGAATAAATGAAGGGAAAGAAGAGGAAGGGAAGGGAGAATAAATGAAGAGAAAGATAAGAAGAAGAAGAAGGGAAAGATGAAGAAGAAGAAGGGAAGGGAGAATAAATGAAGAGAAAGATGAAGAAGAAGAAGAAGAAGAAGGGAAGGGAGGAGAGAAACAAGGGAAAATAAATGAAGGGAAAGAAGAAGAAGAAGAAGAAGGGAGAGAGAGAGAGAGAGAGAGGAGGAGGAGGACGAGGTCAGGGTGGCTCAGGCTGGAATATGTGAGTGTTTTTAAGCCCACTGGTCACATATTTCACCATTTTTGAGCTATTAACAGTATTTTAAGCACATCCTCCCTCCCCTGACCCATCCCCAGCATCCCATCTCCTGTCCTTCAGCCCAAACCCCGCCAGCCTGAAGCATCCTTTCATCCTTAACGTATCCTGGGCCAATGTTTACAGATATCCTGAAGACATTTTTTTTAGTTTTTACCTGTGTTTTATGTCCTTTTTATCCTATTTCCTATCCTATTTTATCCTGTCTCCTATCCTTTTTATTCTGTTTCCTTCCCAGCCTTCCATCCTTCGTATCCTTGGGCCAGTGTTTACAGATATCCTGAAGACATTTTTTTTTAGTTTTTACCTGTGTTTTATGTCCTTTTTATCCTATTTCCCATCCTATTTTATCCTGTCTCCTATTCTTTTTATCCTGTTTCCTTCCCAGCCTTCTTTCATCCTTCGTATCCTTGGGCCAATGTTTACAGATATCCTGAAGACATTTTTTTTAGTTTTTACCTGTGTTTTATGTCCTTTTTATCCTATTTCCTATCCTATTTTATCCTGTCTCCTATTCTTTTTATTCTGTTTCCTTCCCAGCCTTCCATCCTTCGTATCCTTGGGCCAGTGTTTACAGATATCCTGAAGACATTTTTTTTTAGTTTTTACCTGTGTTTTACGTCTTTTTTATCCTATTTCCTATCCTATTTTATCCTGTCTCCTATTCTTTTTATCCTGTTTCCTTCCCAGCCTTCCATCCTTCGTATCCTTGGGCCAGTGTTTACAGATATCCTGAAGACATTTTTTTATAGTTTTACCTGTGTTTTACGTCTTGTTTCTCCTATTTCCTATCCTATTTTATCCTGTCTCCTATTCTTTTTATTCTGTTTCCTTCCCAGCCTTCCATCCTTCGTATCCTTGGGCCAGTGTTTACAGATATCCTGAAGACATTTTTTTATAGTTTTTACCTGTGTTTTACGTCTTTTTTATCCTATTTCCTATCCTATTTTATCCTGTCTCCTATCCTTTTTATTCTGTTTCCTTCCCAGCCTTCCATCCTTCGTATCCTTGGGCCAGTGTTTACAGATATCCAGAAGACATTTTTTTTTAGTTTTTACCTGTGTTTTACGTCCTTTTTATCCTATTTCCTATCCTATTTTATCCTGTCTCCTATCCTTTTTATTCTGTTTCCTTCCCAGCCTTCCATCCTTCGTATCCTTGGGCCAGTGTTTACAGATATCCTGAAGACATTTTTTTTTAGTTTTTACCTGTGTTTTAAGTCCTTTTTATCCTATTTCCTATCCTATTTTATCCTGTCTCCTATTCTTTTTATCCTGTTTCCTTCCCAGCCTTATTTTATCTTCCCTCCTTTTTACCTTTTTCTTTTTCCCTTTTTACCTTCCTCTTCCTTTTTACCTTCCCTTTCTCTTCCTTTTTACATGTGTTTAAGTTCTTCCTACCATCCTATTTCCTTCCCGGTCCTATTTTTCCTTCCCTTCATCTCACGTGCATCCTTCAGTGTCCTACATTAATGCTTACAAATATCCTGATGGCTGTTTTTACCTGTTTTTTTAAAGTTCTTCCTACGATCCTATGTCTGTCCTGCTTATCTTCTCACATCACAACATCCTTGGCTGATGTTGAAGAAGGGGCAGTTACCTCTTGCCAAGTTGATACTTATACTATTGACTCTTCTGGGTCCCTGAATGTAGTGCAGTAACGAGTGAAGGGTGGGTTGAGGGGGGCGAAAACTCATGTTAGGAGGGTCGAGAGGGTCAAAGCCCTCTGTTAAGAGAGTTGAGGGGGCCAAGCTCCCCCTGTTAGGTAGGTTACATTAGGTTAGGTTAGTTTAAATCTTTTCGGCATGCCGTGCAGGGATAAAGTGAATATAAGAGTTCTGTATTCGAATACAGATACAAATGCTTCAAATTCCAACAAATATGACTGCGAGCTGGTGATAGCGGGTGGGAGCTGGTTGGCGGCAGGGCACCCCATGCATTAAAAGTCATTCATTTAGTGATATCCAGAAAAAAAAACTATTTCCATAATAAAAGCATCATATTTTCCCCAGAAAAAAAGTCAGTGTCTCAAAATTAGAGGCTACCCTCTCTTCAACAATCCCCACATCCTGTAACATCCTGAAGCCTTTAATCTCAAACTGTAATTCCTGTTATGACGGTTTTCTATATTTTTTACCTTCCATGCTATATTTTTCTAACCCTTTTCAGCCTTATTTTCTGCCCTTTATCTCATCCTCTGCCTGCAGCATCTTCCAGCTTGGCCTCACCTGCCACACCTGCCTTTGTTACCAAGATAATTAGTCGTCACGTTCCTGTTGACTTGTTCGAGCCTGGATATGTAATGTTTGACCTCTGCCGACCTTGTGTTAGTTTTGCCTGTTCTGACTTCTCTTCTTCTTCTTTTTCTTCTTCTTTTTCTTTTTCTTCTTCTTTTTCTTTTTCTTCTTGTTCTTCTTGTTCTTCTTCTTCTTCTTAACTTATATCACTCCGTATGGTTTCTTAGGTCCTCCTCCTCCTCCTGATCCTCTCTTCTGCTTATCCATTGTATCTTGAGACTTTTGCTTCTCCTTTTTCTTCTTCTCCTTATTTTCCTTCTTCTCCTTCTACTACTTCTTCTGCTTCATGTTTGTCTTCTTCTTCTTCTCCTTCTTCTTCTTCTTCTTCTTCTTCTTCTTCTTCTTCTTCTCCATCTTTTTCTCTTCCTCTTTTCTCTCTTTTGAAGGAATGAAGGTGTGTTACTACTCTGTGCTTAATCAGATTACTTTTCTCCCTCCTTCACATGCTCACTTTGGCCATTGTAAAGGACTATAATAGCCAAGGTTAGTTTGCTGCGGTATTTCCCTGGGAAGGCTTTTTTTTTTTTTTTTTTTTTTTTTTTTAACAGTAGAGGAAACCGTTGGCGGTCAAAAAAAAAAAAAAAAAAAAAAAAAAAAGGAAACTAATGAAAAAAAAGCTCACTAGAAAGGGTAGAGTAATATTTTAGTTATGGATTCGTCACATTCCAGAGGTAGACAGCATTTTTTTTTTTTCATATATTTTACTGTGCTACATACCAGTGTTAATAGGTCAGTGAGGTAGTTTGATAGGGTCCGGTTACTAGTCCTATTTAAGTTAAGCTCAGTAAGTTGAGTTAGTTCGTGATTTTTTTCTTTTTTGCTTATTTTTTTATTTTCACTGAGTTGCGCAATATTCCTATCATTACTCATTAACCCCTCAAGGATGACTGGTGTGAATACCCGCTCGGGTGGAGAAAGGCGGAAAGGCGGGATGCTGGAATTCCCGGCATCTGGGTTCCTGCCAAGATTTGTACTTCCCAACATCATATCTCTGCCATTCTGCAACCATTTCTAGTTTCTTTCATATTGTAAATGAAAGATTGGTGGTGTAAAAGGACTATGAACTATTGTGTTTTGGTCTCAAATTGCCACACAAGGCATTGATGAAGTACACCTATTTTGCCAAATTTTATCAACGCGGCACACGCTTGCAAGCAGAAAATTTCCCTCTAGCCCGTCCTTTAGGGGCTAATCACTCATCACATGTTGAAGGGAACAATTTATTGACCCAGTTTATTATCTTATTGTGGATGTCTTGATTTGATCTATATTTTAAGTCATTTGTGATCTTCATGTATTAGTACTTTATGTATATATTCTAAAGTAGGAAGTGCTCCTCACTGCTTATCATCTTATCTTTTATTTGGTTTCTTATCTCTCTGCCTCTGACCTTGATCCATCAGTACTCTAAGTTGCCAGGAAGTTTGCCCAGCGAGGAAGTGTAAGGAAAAGAAGGCGTATCATATCCTGGTGGACATATCTCTTTATTTCCTCCCACTCTTCTTCATTATATGCCATTAATTTTCCTTTTCTTAGACTCATTGGTCCCTGATTGTTTTTTACGTGTGTTTAAATAATTAAAACTTGAAATAGTGCGTGTGATCCATGACAGATGTATGTATACCACCATTACACTCATAATGTAACACTGCTAGGGTCCTTGTCGTGCTGTTATTCTGCCATGACATGAGTGCTGCTGTTGTGTATGCATGGCACTGGGATGCTGCTGCTGCTGGGGCATCCTCAGTCTTGCATTTGTCACAGTTTGGCATTGTTGTGTTTCCTGTGCCTGCTTCAGATGTGTTTAATGTACAGTTAACCCGGTAGCAGTGATGGGGCAAATTTATGGCTTTACCATGTACCAGCGACAGGCCAAATTTTTGCCGTGATATAAATCCCCCAAAATTGATGATGCATAAACTGATCACAAATGCGTTAATATATATTATGAAATGGTTTGTGCGAGTGATGATTTTTTCTCATTTTTCTTGCTTAGAGGGGCCTTTAAGAAACATGATCCCCATAGCTACCAGGTTAAGCATCCACAAAAGGAAAGTGTGAACCTTCCTGCTCCTAAATGTGGGAAAAAGTTGATAAACCAAGAACAATTAAGTGTCAGGGGTAATAGCGCAGTGGTCATAAAACACTGAACGCGGTTAAGTGGAAGCACATTATGCACCATACGTGATGATGTTTATTATGAAATTAAGGAAAGTACAAATCCTGGCTGCATTTGGATTATTTTACAGTGAAATATGTCTTTTAAACTTTAATTATTTGTTTTATCATAGGAGTTCATGTTGTCCTGGAACCCAGCCACACCTACTACCATATTCCTGATAAGAATATTGAATTAAAATTACGTGACCATTCCACAAACCCAAGTTGGTGTAAAGGCGTACAGGATATGATTCATTATTTCACCTGCCATGAAGAACTGAAGCATGTAGTCTTTTTTAACCCATCCGCTGCGATTGGCATGGATTTGGCTTTCAGTGGTAGCCTAGTAACACATAGTCCCATGTCTTTGCCTCTATGATGGATAGTGGAGTGTTTCCCATGTGGTATTGGTGTGCTGGATATCCCCTCCCAAGGTGCAGGACTACATTTTTCTTCATTAAATTGTAGCAGCCACTTTTTGTTTCACTCCTGTAGCTTGGTGATGTCTTCTTGTAGGAAGTCCGCAGGGTTAAGGAACAGGTGGATCAACCCAGTTACCTTTAGTTCTTGCTTGGTTTTACTCTCTTCTTGTTTGTCCTTCTCTTTTCTGTTAATTATCATCTCCTCTCACCCCCTTCAGGAACTTTAATGTGCTGAGCAGGTGGGTCAGCCGAGTCAGCCAGCAGCAGTTCCAGCGAGTGATGGCGTCCAGTAGCGACAGGGAGGGGGCGGTGACGGCTGCCCGCCTCAACCGCCTGGCCTCGGAGAAGTCCCCTTACCTCCTGCAGCACGCCACCAACCCTGTAGACTGGTGAGGGACTGTGTTGAGCTTGATGTTATTAGTAATAATGATAGTGGTAGTAGCAAAAGGAGTAGTAGTAGTACAGCTTTAGATCAAATACTAGTTCAATTCCTTAATATGAAAATTAGTGTTATGTTTCATGTCTGTGCGCTTGGTATCATCACTACTCTCATTGTCCTTTTCTTTATTTTCTTCTTTTTTCGTCATCCTTTTCTTTATTTTCCTCATTGCTTGTCACACCCAATAAACCAGTGTTCATATTCTTGCCTCTTTTCTTGGACTCAACATTGCCAGATTGTCGTACTCAGCCTCTTATAATTACCAACGTCTGACCCAAAAACTGTCTCCTGGGCCCCAATAACTAGATTCATTTATATTTATAGTTAAAATAGTTAATTCCTGATGTTTCTTGGCAATAGTTAGGCGTCAAAACCCGGTAAATACTACGCTGTGAGTACGATAATCTGGCAACGGCAACTGGTATTATATCGTGCTTTTCTATTTCACTTTTTATCATATGTCTCTTAATTCACCATATGACCCAGCAGTTGCGGCGCCAAGATGAACGCTCCAATAATCATCATCATCATCTTTTAATTCACCACCTCTCAACCCCCTACAGGTACCCATGGGGGGAGGAGGCGTTCGAGCTGGCACGGCGCGAGGACCGGCTCATCTTCCTCAGCGTGGGCTACTCGACGTGTCACTGGTGCCACGTCATGGAGAGGGAGAGCTTTGAGAACCCCGAGATCGCGAAGCTCATGAACACCAACTTCGTCAACGTGAAAGTGGACCGAGAAGAGCGGCCTGACGTGGACAAAGTGTACATGACCTTTGTGACGGTAAGTGTGTGTGTGTGTGTGTGTGTGTGTGTGTGAAAGAGAGAGAGTGGTTGTATTAATGTATATATGTATGTGTACTATAAATGAATGTATCAAAATTTGCTTCGTAATGTAATTTTTTCTGCTTATTCTTTTCCCTTTGTGTAATTATGGTTTATTTTTAGGGTAATGTAAGGTTTGTCGTAGATGGAGGTGAGTGTTGAACCCTTAGACAATGGTGGAATATACATAGACCATCCAAAATTCAATCAGACAGTTTTGTATGGCAGAAATATAATAACACTTCCAGATTGCGGTAGACTTTACAGATAGACAATAGTTAAAACATCTATTATGCAGTGTAACTTTATTAATTCATGCTATGGTCGTAAGGTTGGCAGTGACTATATATAGATGATTCATTTTGTGGGGAGGGACTCTTCAAATACTGCTGCTATCTAAGGGTTAATCCTGTCACCATTATGTTTTCAATTGGATGGTTGTTTAAAATGCATAGTCAGGTTGAGTGTGCGTATTTTTCAGATATATTTTCCAATTTTTAATATGTTATTGCCTCAAGTTTTGTATATAATTACACACATTCAGTTTATCATATCTCATTAGCCTTCAGCTGGGGATAATGATTAATTTTAACCTTATTTAGAAGTATTATTAAGGCTAGTGAATTTGTTTTAGTGTAGTTTTAGTGTAATGTTTTATTTGCATCACCTGAGTGGGATTTTTGGCGTTTTTTTTTTTTCTTTTTTTTTCAACAAAGGAGACTGCTCAAGGGCAACAAAAAGAGTGCCACAAAAAGAAAGAAAAAAAGTCAGCTGCATCTTATATGATTAAAAATACATCTATACTTGATATTAGGATTAACGAGAGTTTTTCTTAGTAGTAGATTTTTTTACGTTTTTTAAGAAATTTTATCATGATCTTTTATGAGCATTGATGTTGTGGCATGGGGACGGTTAGGGAGAGGATGGGTGGCACCGTGGAGCTCCCCATCTCTCCCTGGCCTCTGTCTGCCTACCACTGTGTCGCTAGCCTTGCCTTCCCGCACTGTCTCCGCTCCATGTACCATTTTGCAGCCAGTGTATATTGCCTCAGAGCGTGACTAATGACTTCTTGTGCTGCGTTTCCTTGTAGTGAAAAATAATGATTAACCCAGTAGCAGCGACGGGCCAAATTTGTGGCTTTACCATGTAGCAGTGACGGGTCAAATTTGTGGCTTTACCGTGTAGCAGTGACGGGCCAAATTTGTGCCATGATATAAACCCCCAAAATAGATGATATATAAACTGATCACAAATGCTTTTATATATATTATGAAATAGTCTGTGTGAGTGATGATTTTTTTTCATTTTTCTCGCTTGGGGGGACCATTAAGAAACATGATCCTCGCTGCTACCGGGTTGATATTGTGTAGTGGCACTTAGACATGACACATATCCCCAAAGGTTCAGTTATTTCTCTTGTATGATAAAAGTGATGCATACACCCACTGTTGCCAGATTATCGTACTCAGAGCGTAGTATTTACCGGTTTCTGACGCCTAACTGTTGCCAAGAAACATCAGGATCTAACTCTTTTAACGATAACTATAAATGAGTTTCGTTATTGGAGCCCAGAAGACAGTTTAGGGGTAGGAAGTCGGGAAGTATAATCGGCTGAGTATGACAATCTGGCAACGTTACATACACGTCAACCAGCTTAGACATACCTTCACATATATCTACAGTACCTATTCATAATTCTCTTGAGCATAAAACTAGTTATTATGATCGTTCCAGTCATCCCTTGGTGCCACATTCCTCTAAGAATATTCCCTGTACACCAAACACTGTATATAATATGAATACCAGATCTTACACCACCAAGACCCCCTCCCTAGAAGTCTTACCAATCTCACATCTCCCGCCACTCACTGCACGCACACCCAGGCCTCCAGTGGTCGTGGGGGCTGGCCCATGAGTGTTTTCCTCACCCCTGAACTGGTACCAGTGGCAGGGGGCACCTACTTCCCCCCTGAGGACCAGTATGGCAGGGTCGGCTTCAGCACCATGCTCCAGTCCCTCTCGGCCAAGGTACTGCCCCGCCGCACCCTCCTTTGCCCAGGCCAGGAACAGTTCTTGGCTCCACCTCCTCCCTAACTTACAGGATGTGGCCTCCCCTCTCTCCTGCACCCTCGTTTGGCTGCCACACTAACCCTTCCACACAGCTGCTGCAGGGGGGCTCAGGTTGATGCTCTGCCTTGTCTAAGCTCTCGGTAACCCTCACAATCTGGCCGAGCTAATCTTCACAGGGCTGCTGCATGGGGGGACTCAAGGAGGAGAATGTCACATAAGCTAAACCTGTCGGCATTCCACATCATTCCTCAGCGGTTCCCTATTAGGTCTCGGCGCCATGGCAGTACACAGCAGGGTAAAATACAAACAAATCTTTCCTTTACCACCTTTAGAGGGAGTGGATAAGGTGTAGGCAGTTGTGGTGGTGGTGGGGCTGACCTGTACATGACCATCCCTGTACATGCAGTCCCTCAGTGGTGGCGGTGGCTGGCCCATGAGTGTCTGGCTCACCCCGGAACTCAAGCCCATCTACGGAGGCACTTACTTTCCGCCCAACAACCGGTACTTTGGACGGCCAAGCTTCCCGCAGCTCCTTGAGTCCATTGCCTCTCAGGTTCGTCCTCTCCTCGCACTCATTCCCGCTGCTGGCATGTAAACAGAGATGTACATAATGCCTTTTTTTTTTTTTTTTCAATGATAGGTTTTTGTTGTGGTATTTTATTTTTTTATTGCTACTTTTTGTGTGTGTTTTTTCCCACACCGAGAGGGACTTACTGAGTTTTTAGAGGGAGAATTTTGATTTTTTTACAGTTATTTGATTAAAAACTCGACAGGAGAGAGACACAGGGCCGCATCACAAGTCGAATCCGAGAATTTTCGGGTCCCTACAGAGCTCGGGATGAATAACTGTAGTGAGAAGGGAGGGGAAGTGTGTGAGGGGCATGAGAAGGGAGGGGAAGTGTGTGTGTGGGTTGCAAGAAAGGAGGGGAAGTGTGTGAGAGGGGTGTGAGAAGGGAAGTGTGTGAGGGGCATGAGAAGGGAAAGGAAGTGTGTGAAAAGGGAGGGGAAATGTGTGAGGGGCGTGAGAAGGGAGGGGAAATGTGTGAGGGGCGTGAGAAGGGAGGGGAAATGTGTGAGGGGCATGAGAAGGGAGGGGAAATGTGTGAGGGGCGTGAGAAGGGAGGGAAAATGTGTGAGGGGTGTAAGATTCGACTTGTAATATCGCCCCCAAACCGATCTCTGTAGGGACCCAAAACTTCTTGCTTTGTCTTTTAATACAGCCCATAGCCCCCCCACATTTTTTTACCTTTAAACATCAAATAATCACGGGGAACGGAGGTGCTCTTCTAAAATGACGACTGCTGTAAATACAAAATACATCACCATCTTCACCACCCTATTGTACATTTTCAAAGTTACCATTAACCCGGTAGCAGTGATGGGCCAGATTTGTGGCTTTACCATGTACCAGCGATGGGCCAAATTTGTGGCTTTACCGTATACCAGTGACGGGTCAAATTTGTACCAGTGACGGGCCAAATTTGTACCAGTGACGGGCCAAATTTGTACCATTGATGGGCCAAATTTGTACCAGTGAATTTGTACCAGTGACGGGCCAAATTTTTGCCACGGTACAAACCCCCCAAAATAGATGATGCATAAACTGATCACAAATGCGTTGATATATATTATGAAACGGTTTGTGTAAGTGATGATTTTTTTTCTCATTTTTCTCACTTAGAGGGGCCTTTAAGAAACATGATCCCCGCAGCTACCGGGTTAATGCTCACAATGTTCCTTATGTACATGAATGACCCCAACCCTTGCTATGGCAGATATAATGATACTATGTTGCCCCCAAGCCCCTCAACACTATGTAAGTAATGACGTGAGATACAATTCATCGTAGTCAGCATTAGTATTTTTCTCGATAATACTTTTACTATTTTCTTCATACTGAACGTAGATTTCAGCCGTAGTTTTGATAGGTAAGTTTTATTGACATATTTGAGTCATCTTTTCTTGTAGCTATTGAGTATTTAGTGGCATTTCAACATTATTTACTTTTTTTAATTTTTTTTTTACAACAAAGGAAGCAGCTCAAGGGCAACAAAAAGAAAGAGTAGAAAAAAAAGCCCGCTAGCCACTGCTCTTATGTGTCATGAAGATTTGCTTTTTCCAGAGGTATTTAGCGAACTTTATAGTCAACGGTGCTGTCGTGTTTGATTGCGTTGTGTGCGTGAGTGTTTGAACCCCTCCACACTTATGTACGGGTCCGGTCCTCCTGACGTCCCCCTCTCAGTGTGTTACCCCGGTGTGTTCGTTGTCGAGGGTGCTCAGTGAGGTTACTTGTTCAAAGGCGACGGAGAATACCTTCCCCACGTTTTCTTTAGTATGCGCTCACCTACACTTTTTTATTCCTTGTCCACTTTTCTGTAGTATGCGCAAGCCTTTTACACTCCTCCTCCTCCTCCGTTTTCTATTTTCTATTATTCCTTGTCCACTTTTCCTTAGTATGTGCAGACCTCTTACATTTTTTTACCGGCTCCGTTTTCTGTTTTTAGTGTTGTATTCTTGTTCCTTGTCCACTTTTCTTTAGTATGTGCAGACCTACACTTTTTCTCCACCTCCCTTTTCTATATTCTGTTTTCTATTTCCTATTTTCATTTCTTCACCTTTTCTTTATTGCACACATCACCCTTGCCTTTCCCTCCATTTCCCTTTTCTATTTTCACTCCTTTTCCTCCTTTCTTAACTATGCCCACCTCCTGTGCCCTTCCTCCACTTCCTTTTTCTCTCATATTTTCATTCCTTCACCTTTTCTTTATTGCTCTCATCACCCTTGTCCTTCCCTTCATCTCCCTTTTCTATCATCTATTTTCATTCCTTTTCTTCCTTTCTTAACTATGCCCACCTCTTATGCCCTTCCTTCCACCTCCTTTTTCTCATATTTTCATTCCTTCACCTTTTCTTTATTGCTCTCATCACCCTTGTCCTTCCCTTCATCTCCCTTTTCTATCATCTATTTTCATTCCTTTTCCTCCTTTCTTAACTATGCCCACCTCCTATGCCCTTCCTTCCACCTCCTTTTTCTCATTTATATTCATTCCTTCACCTTTTCTTTATTGCACTCATCATCTTTGTCCTTCCCTTCATCTCCCTTTTCTATCATCTATTTTCATTCCTTTTCCTCCTTTCTTAACTATGCCCACCTCCTATGCCCTTCCTTCTACCCCCTTTTTCTCGTTTATATTCATTCCTTCACCTTTTCTTTATTGCACTCATCATCTTTGTCCTTCTTCCATCTCCCTTTTCTATTTGCTATTTTCTCTTTTCATTCCTTATCCACCTTTTCTTAAGTGTGCTCAGCTCCTATGCCCTTCCTTCCACCTCCCTTATCTTATTTTCTATTTTTTCATTCCTTTTCCATCTTTTTAGTATCCACACCACCCATGATCTTGCCTCTCCTTACCTCTATCTTTTATTTTTTTTATTATTACTCTGTTCCCTTTTTCTTTAGCATGCCCACACCACCTCCACCTCCCTTTTCTTATTTTCTTTTTACATTCCTCGTCCGTCCACCTTTTCAGTACCCACACCAGCTATGCACTTGCCTCTCCTTACCTCCCTTTTTTATTTTTCATTTTTACTCTTTGTTCCCTTTTTTCTTTAGCATGCCCACACCACCTCCACCTCCCTTTTCTTATTTTCTTTTTTCATTCCTCGTCCATCCATGTTTTTCATATCCACACCACCTATGATATTGCCTTTCTGTCCCTCTTTTATATTTCATTTTTCACTCTTTGTTCCCATTTTCTTTAGCATGCCCACACCACTCACACCCTCGTCCACCTCCCTCCTTTTCGACTTTACCTTTTCCTTCGCCTCACTCGTCTCCCTCACTCACCTTCCCCTCTCCTCCGCTTGTCAATTATCAACATTATAAACCCAGAACTATCCCTTTTCTCTCATTTGCTTATTGATATTGCTATGCTCCTAAAGATACAATTACTTTTATATAGTAACCTAAATATGAAGATGCCAACTCGTATATATATTAACCAAACTCCTTTTTTTTGTCCTGACGAGTATTATTTTCTGAAATCATGAGCAATGTTGCCAGATTGTCGTACTCAGCCTTCTATGTTTTCCGATTTCCGACCTCAAGACTGCCTCCTCCACCCCGATAACTGGCTTCATATATAGTTATCTTTAATGTGGCTAATTATTGGTGTTATGGTTCAGAAGCCGGTAAATATGATGCTCTGAATACGATGATCTGGCAACAGTGATCATGACTGTATATTTGTCTGTTTAAGTAAGTCTTTTAAATATTCATGCCAATTATATAATGGTTTAATATTCTTGATGTCTCTCGCTGTGGTTTGATTTCTGAGCGTCATTTTCTGCTATTTATTTATTACTATTTTCTGTTTCTTTGTGTGCTTCTAAAACTCTTGCAAGGAAGAGGGTCAGCTGGTGCCTTGTTGGGGTTCTGTGACTTATATTAATCCTTCTCTATCTTGGAAATATTCATCCTCAACATTGCTTGGACTTATCATTATTGCCATTCATGTTCTTATCGGTATTCAACGTTGCCAGATTGTCTTACTCAGCTTCTTATATTTACCGACTTCCAACCCCAAAACTGTCTCGTGGACCCCAATAAGGAGGTTCACTTATAATTATCGTTAAAATAGTTAATTCCTCGTTTCTTGGCAATAGTTAGGTGTTAAAATCCAGTAAATACTATGCTCTGAGTATGATAATCTGGAAACCGTGTCGGTATTCCTGTTAATTTTGAGCTTTGTCCATGATCTTGCTTTTTCTATTAATATATTGTCATTTTTGTCTATGTTCATGCTTTCTATTGCCATTTATATTGTCTATGTTCATGCTTTCTATTGCCTTTTATATTGTCTATGTTCATGTCTTCTTGCACCTACTGTTTTCCCCACAATCTGTATATATATATCAACTATCTTTCCTGTGTTTCACCTCTCACCGCCCTTCCTCCTGATGTCTCTCGGCAGTGGCGGGATGACCAGGTGAAGTTCAAGGAGTCTGGCAGCAAGATCATGGAGGTGCTGGACCGGACCTCTCGCCTGCCTGCCCCGGGGACTGAGGAGCTGCCGGGGGAGGAGCCGATAGCACGGTGAGGAGGGAGAAGTGAAAAAGGGAACTCATTGTAAACAAGATCGTAAAACTGTACCCTCAAAGTAGCCATATTGCACCTCCCCACAAATACATTAACACATTATTTAGGACCACTGAAACTAACACTCTTAAGATCACTATACTAACACACTAGAAGATGGCACCACTATAAACACTTGCCTGCGCCATGACGGGCTGGGGCCGAATACCATCCAGGCCCCTCAAGCAAGCCTACTGGCGCTATAGGCATAGACATAACCCCACCCACACTAAACTAACACTCAAGTACAGGGGGGTCGCCTGATATGCGAACTTGGGATATGCGAACCACCTCATATGCGACCTCCTTCCTCCCTCCCTCCCCCCCTTGGGGGGTGGAGCACGTGGGAGCGGTGACTTGACTCGGTAGTAAGAGAAAAGTTTTTTTTCATTCATTTCATGTTCCCGACTTCGCTAACATCCATTTCCTACCAAATAATGAACTTGCTGTTACTCACTTCCCGAAGGAAGGGAAATAAACAATGGCGCAATCTGGCAACTCTACTCTGTGAGACGGCTCCACGTGTTCTCTTCATCAGTACGTCTAAAGCAGCCATTGCTCTCACAAGCTGTGTCTGTGCTGTGTGCAAGCTAGCCTGTGGGCTATTGTTGTTGCTGTTGTTGTTATTATGGCGCCTCCAAAGAACTCGAAAAAGCAGTTTATTACATTGGAAACTAAGTTAAAAGTGATAGACATGAAAAAGAAAGGAAAAGGCAATTCTTCAATTGGACGGGAGTTAGGTATGGGTGAATCTACTGTGGATTATGTGTACATTGGTGATGTGTATCTCCACTTAGTTATATGATACGAAAAAGATATACTAGGTTAAAGAGTTTGGGAAAATGTGGCTGACCGCCCATATACCATTATTTACATGCTTTTTAACCCCTTCAATACGATGACCCCAACGTCGGCGTCACCATATGGAAAGGGTTAATCCTCTTCTAAACCTCTTAATCCTCTTAATACTCTTCTAAACCTCTTAAGAGGAAATGGAAGAGGATTAAGAGGTTTAGAAGAGGATTAATTTTCTTCCATTTCCTCTTAACCCTTTCTATACTGTGACGCCAACATCTGCGTCACCGTATGGAAAGGGTTAAGGTTCCTAATATGCGAATTTGCGATATGCGAGGCTTTGAACCGCCCATATTCTCGCATATTAGACGACCCCCCTGTACCACTAAAACTTAACTCTCTAAAGCCCGTATTCTTAAATGTATCAGCGCCTTAGTTTGCCTGTTTGAAAGGCCTTTTATAGAAGTCGCAGCGATTTCCACGGTCTGTTTTGTGATCCTAGTGATAGTTTTACATGACTTTTGCATCTTTAAATGGGAAAGTCACCCTTGAAAACCCGGTTAATCTTCTCAAGTCCCTAGGGAGCATTTGATAGGGACTGGCACGCAAGGATTTGATTTTTTCGTGCCCGGAGTCAAGGCGAGGGTCGGGAGGTTCGCAAGGAAGGATTTGATAGGGATGGTTCAGGATGGTTGATTTTTTCGTACCCGGAGTCAAGGCGAGGGTTGGAAGGTTCGTAAGGGAGGATTTGATAGGGATGGGTTCACAGGGCTTTTGTGGCCTTGGAAAATTGTCGTAATGGGAGCCAGATATGTTTAACTCGGTAGCTGCGGGGATCGTATTTCTCAAAGGCCCCTCTAAGCGAGAATAATGAGAAAAAATCATCACTCACACAAACCATTTCATAATATATATCAACACATTTGTGATCAGTTTATGCATCATCTATTTTTTGGGGTTTATATCATGGCAAAAATTTGGCTTGTCGCTGCTACACGGTAAAGCCACAAATTTGGCCCGTCGCTGCTACCGGGTTAAGAATAAGGATCTAAGACTCCGAAAACTCACATTAAATTCACTAAACCAACACACTATTCAACACCACTAAAACATCTACTATCACACCCGCTATACCTCTTGCCCTCCATCCCCAGGTGTTTGGCGCAGCTCACAAGGGCCTTCGAGAGTGAGTATGGAGGCTTCAGCGAGGCCCCCAAGTTCCCTCAGCCATCAAACTTCAACTTCCTCTTCACCCACTATGCCCTCAACCCCCACCTGGAGGATGCCAAGGTGAGGAAAGAGGATAGGAAGGAGGATGGGAAGGGAAGGGATACTGGAGCGAGAGGAGAAATAGTGCAGAAGTGATGAATAGGAGAATGGGAAGGGAAGAGATGGGAGAGAGAAGGGAAGGTGTAGAAGGAAGAGGTGGATGGGAAGGAAAGGGACAAGGGAAAGGAGAGAAAGAGGTTTAGAAGTAAGGAAAAGGACAGATGGAAGGGATGGTTACAGGAAGGAGGAGGAGGAGGAGGAGGAGGAAGAGGAGGAGGAGGAGGAGGAGGAGGAGGAGGAGGAGGAGGAGGTGTTAAAATAAATGATCTGTTGGAACTTAGTCTGTTTTTGGGGTAGTGGTTTTGCAGGCTTTTGACCCCATTGTATTTTGTTTGACCTGGACTGTTTCCTCTGACATAAATATTGGAATAGGAGAGACAGGTTCAGGAAAGGAAATGGAGGGATAGGTTAAGAAGAAAAAGGAGGAGGAGGGATAGGTTGAGAAAAAGGAGGGAAAGGAGAGATAGGTTGAGAGAAAAAAAGGAAATGAAGGGATAGGTTGAGAAAAAAAGGAAAAGGAGAGAAAGGCTGAGAGAAAAAAAGAAAAAGGAGGAAAGGTTCAAGAAAGGAAAAGGAGGGACAAGTTGAGAGAAAAAAAGAGAGAGAGATAGGTTCAGGAAAAAAGAAAAACGAGGGACAAGTTGAGAGAAAAAAGGGAAAAAGAGACAGGTTCAGGAAAAAAGGGAAAGGAGAGACAGGTCCAGGAAAAAAGAAAAGGAGAGACAGGTTCAGGAAAAAAGGAAAAGGAGACAGGTTCAGGAAAAAAGGAAAGGAGAGACAGGTTCAGGAAAAAAGGAAAATGAGAGACAGGTTCAGGAAAAAAGGAAAAGGAGAGACAGGTTCAGGAAAAAAGGAAGAGACGGGTTCAGGAAAAAAGGAAAAGGAGAGACAGGTTCAGGAAAAAAGGAAAAGGAGAGACAGGTTCAGGAAAAAAGGAAAAGGAGAGACAGGTTCAGGAAAAAAGGAAAAGGAGAGACAGGTTCAGGAAAAAAGGAAAAGGAGAGACAGGTTCAGGAAAAAAGGAAAATGAGAGACAGGTTCAGGAAAAAGAAAAAAAAGAGAGGTCCAGGAAAAAAGGAAAAGGAGAGACAGGTTCAGGAAAAAAGGAAAAGGAGAGACAGGTTCAGGAAAAAAGAAAAGGAGAGACAGGTTCAGGAAAAAAGGAAAAGGAGAGACAGGTTCAGGAAAAAAGGAAAAGGAGAGACAGGTTCAGGAAAAAAGGAAAAGGAGAGACAGGTTCAGGAAAAAAGGAAAAGGAGAGACAGGTTCAGGAAAAAAGGAAAAGGGGAGACAGGTTCAGGAAAAAAGGAAAAGGAGAGACAGGTTCAGGAAAAAAGGAAAAGGAGAGACAGGTTCAGGAAAAAGAAAAAAAAAAGAGGTTTAGGAAAAAAGAAAAAAGAAAGAGGCAGGTTCAGAAAAGGAAAAGAAGGGACAGGTTGAGAAAAAGACATGAAAAGTAGGGACAGGTTGAGAAATAAAAAAAGGAAAAGAAGAACTACAGCTACGTAAGTCAGTAATTGTGGTCTGTCTTCCCTCCCCAGCAAGGATTGGCCATGGCGCTGCACACACTGTCCATGATGGCTCGGGGCGGCATACATGACCACGTGGCGCAGGGCTTTGCCAGGTACGTTCCTCGCTGTTATTCACTTCTTGCGTATCAATTTTACCGTCATGTTATTATATATTGTACATTTATTAAGTCATTCCAGTTATTTTATTTTCATTATCATTATGTTTTTATTTTAATTTTTTTTTTTTTATTATTATTATTCACTTATTGCGTATCAATTTTACCTTCGTGTTATTATATATAGTACATTTATTAAGTCATTCCTGTTCTTTTATTTTCATGTTTTATATAAGGTACATTTATCTGCTTATTGTATCGCATGTCAATCTTTTATTTCACGTTTTGGTATCCAGCATGTTTTCTCTAATTTTTAACTTTTATGATGTTTTACTCTATGGTCCCCTTCCAATATCCACCCTGACTTTCTTGCATATAAGTAGATATTTAGGGACACTCGAGTAAATAGTGAATCTTATAGGTCATGTTTTCTGTTTGTCCTTTAACTTTTTCTATTTAAATTGGTATTTACCTCTTTATTCGTTGTCAAAATGCACATTAGTTTATTGGTCAGGTGTTAAAGGAAACTCCCATTTTTTAACACCTGACTGATAAACTAATGTAATCTGGGTTGTCTTTAGTTTAATAATAAATAGCACACCCATTTTTCATTACCCTACTGATAAATATGGGTTGCTGTAACATAAAGGAAACTCCCATTTTTTATGTTACAGCCAACCCATTTTTATCAGTCCGTTAATGAAAAATGGGTGTGCTTTTTATTACTAAGCTAAAGACAGCCCAGATTAATCCCTTCGTCCATTGGTAGGTACTCGACAGACAAGCGGTGGCACGTCCCTCACTTTGAGAAGATGCTGTACGACCAGGCGCAGCTCATCCACTCCTTCCTGGACGCCTTTATCGTCTCCGGCCAGTCCAGGCACTCACAGGTCGCCCGGGACATCCTCAGCTACGTCATGAGGGACCTGAGCCACCCGGTAAGTACTTTTTTACATTAATGGAAGCATCTCAAGGGAAAAAGGTTGCTGGGACGATACATAAACATACAAAGCCAGAAATACAATAACTGAGAAGGAGGGACATGAGCCAGTCGGTGAGTCCTTTTTTTAGAGTAACGGAGCTCAAGAGGAAGACAAGTTGCCGGGATGATACACAAACACGCAAAACCATGAACACAAGTGTGAAAAATGGTGGTCGCCAATTTCCGACGAGTAGTTTTTATCATTACGCTCTCACAAACTTTCCCATACTATTCCTGACAAATATTTTTCATTGTCACACTCAAAAGTTTTCCCAGACTCTTATTTCCGACAAGTATTTCTTATCATGATGCTCCCAAATCCTTTCCCAGACTATTCCTGGCACATACTTTTTGTCACACTCTCAAAATCTTTCCCAGACTATTCCTGACACATACTTTTCGTCACACTCTCAAAACCTTTCCCAGACTCTATTCCTGTCAAGTACTTTTCATTGTCACACTCAAAACCTTTCCCTGACTCTATTCCTGTCAAGTACTTTTCATTGTCACACTCAAAACCTTTCCCAGACTAATTCATGATGAGTATTTTTCCTCACACACTTATATCCTTTCCCAGAGTGGTGGATTCTACAGCGCCGAGGATGCGGATTCCCTTCCCACCCCCGACGCTAAGGAGAAGAGGGAGGGAGCGTTCTGCGTGTGGACGTGGGACGAGGTGTCTGCGCTGCTGGGGATGCCGGTGAAGGAGGGACACACCAACACCCTGGCTGACGTCTTCTGCCACCACTACTCGGTTGCTGAAGGCGGCAATGTGGACCCCTACCAGGTACGCTTGGGGCTGAGAGACAAGCTGTGGTGATGACTGTTACGTAGGATAAGAGTTGAGTTTTTTTTTATTTTTACAGTAAAGGAAACAGCTCAAGGGCAAAAAAAAGAAAACAATAGTGAAAAAAAAAAGCCCGCAAATCCCTGCTCATATAAAAAGAGTTCTGAGGAGTGGGCAAAAGAGAGGTCAATTTTGGGAAGAGAGGTGTCCTGATACTCTCCTCATTTAACCCGGTAGCAGCGGGGATCATGTTTCTTAATGGTCCCTCTAAGGCAGAAAAACGAGAAAAAATCATCACTCACACAAACCATTTCATAATATATATCAAAGCATTTGTGATCAGCTCATGTATCATCTATTTTGGGGTGTTTAAATCATGGCACAAATTTGGCCCGTCGCTGCTACACGGTAAAGCCACAAATTTGGCCTGTCGCTGGTACACGGTAGAGCCACAAATTTGGCCCGTCGCTGCTACACGGTAAAGCCACAAATTTGGCCTGTCACTGCTACATGGTAAAGCCACAAATTTGGCCCGTCGCTGCTACACGGTAAAGCCACAAATTTGGCCCGTCGCTGCTACACGGTAAAGCCACAAATTTGGCCCGTTGCTGGTGCCGGGTGAAGAGAGAAATATGAAAAGTTTATTGACGATGATGATTACACACAAAAGTTTTCGTATAATGATATTAGTGGAACATAATCAGCCTTTTTGTAAGCTGAATCTTCTCAGGTAACTAACTCCAAATTAACATCAACTTAACACAAAGAATTGGGTGTAGTGCTCATGGGGGCTATTTGTTATATGGAATGCAATGTTGAATAAGTTAATTTGCCCCGAGAGTACAAGTTTATTTGATGAGGAATGGTAATGAGGTACAGTATCTTATGGAACTGGGGAAAGAGTGATGGAATGATGGTATGCACAAGGAGAGGAAAATTTAGTGTTCAGTATCACTTTCCACTTGTAGGACCCCCACGATGAGCTCAAGAACCAGAACGTCCTGATGGAGCACTGCACGGTGGAGGAGACTGGCCAGGAGTTCTGTCTGGAGGAGGCGGAGTGTGCCGAGGCCCTGGCCAAGGCGCGGCAGATCCTGTACGAGGTGAGGGCCAAGCGGCCGCGACCTCACCTGGACGACAAGATGCTCACGGCCTGGAACGGTGAGTGAGGCGGTGTTGTTTACAAAGGAGTCTCGGTGGTGGTGATTTTTTTTTTGCGTTGGGCCTATAGTGCTGGTAGGCTTTATTGATGGGGCCTGATGGATGGCCCCAGACCTGAACCCCTTGACTGTGGATTTCCTACAAGAAGACATCACCAAGCTACAGGACTGAAACAAAAAGTGGCTGCTACAATTCAGTGGAGAAAAATGTAGAGTCCTGCACCTTGGGAGGGGATATCCAGCATACCAATACCACATGGGAAACACTCCGCTGTCCACCATAGAGGCAGAGAAGGACCTGGGAGTGTATGTTACCAGGCTACCAGTGAAAGCCAAATCCGTGCTATTTTTTTTTTTTATTTTTTTTACAGCAAAGGAGACAGCACAAGGGCACAGAAAAAAGGAAACAACAATAAAAAAAAGCCCGCTACTCACTGCAGAAGACGGGTTAATTAAGCTAGTAGGAATACAATGTGGAATTAGGGAAGGAGGACAACACACAGGATAGAAAATGAGGATGCAAAAAATAACAATTGACGATGCACTCCCCACCCCTACCTCTTCTTTCTCCCCCCCCCAGGCATGATGATCACAGCGATGGCGCGGGCTGGTGCTGTGCTGGGGGACGACCAGTACACGCAGCGGGCCCTGGAGGCAGCGGAGTTCATCAAGACCCATCTGTACAGGGACGGCAAACTCCTGCGGGCCGCCTACGCTGCCGAGGGGGGCGACGTGTCCTTGTGAGTGAGGTGGAGGAGAGAGAGAGAGAGAGAGAGAGAGAGAGAGAGAGAGAGAGAGAGAGAGAGAGAGAGGTGGAAAAGAGGAAAGAGAAAGGAAGTATTGTGAATTTCTTTTCCCTCTGTTTTCCTTTTGTTTTCTTTTCCTATCCCCAGATGCTCCCAGATTTCCTTTTTTTCCTTCCTTCCTTCCTTCCTTCCTTCCTTCCTTCCTTCCTCACCTACACCGTACCCTCATCCACTCTCACTCCACAGAGGCTCCCAGATTTCTTCCTTTCTTTTCTTCCTTCCCTCCTTCCTCCCTTCTCCCCTCATACCTTCCTCCCACACCTCAGTAACTCACCCACCATTACCGTTCACCCCCACACAGAGGCTCCCAGATTGACGGGTTTGTTGACGACTATGCGTGGGTTGTGCGGGCGTGTCTGGCGCTGTACGAGACGACCCTTGACACTGCCTGGTTGTCCCTGGCGGAGGAGCTGCAGGACCGGCAGGATGAGCTCTTCTGGGACCCCGATGGCACGGGATATTACCTTAATAGACCCGGGGACTCGTCGATTCTTCTGCGCATCAAGGAAGGTGAGTAGGGAAGGAGGACGGAAGGGAGGGAGGAAGGAAGGGAGAGTGGGAGAAATGAAAAATGAAGGAAGAAAGGAAAAAGGGAAAGGAAAGGAAGGACAGAGGGGAGAAAAGGAAGGGAGAGAAAAGAGAAAAAAAGGAAGGAAGGAAGGGAGAAATGAGAAAGAAAGGCATGAAGGAAAAAGGGAGAAAAAGAAAAGAGAAGGGAAGGAACTAAAAGGAAGGAAGGGCAAGAGAGAAAGGGAAAGGGAAGGGAAGGAGAGAAGGAAGGAAAAAGGCAAGGAAGAAAGGCAGGTAGAAAAAAGGGAAAGGAAAGGAAAGATGGAAGCAGAGAAAAGGAAGGAAGAAGGAAGGAAGGAAGGAAAGGAAAGGAGAAAGGGAAAGGAAAGGAAAGATGGAAGCAGAGAAAAGGAAGGAAGAAGGAAGGAAGGAAGGAAAGGAAAGGAGAAAGGGAAAGGAAAGATGGAAGCGGAGAGAAGGAAGGAAAGGAAAAGAAAGGAGAGGAAGGAAGGAAGAAAAACAAGCTTGGGTTAGAATAGACTCAGGATCATAGACTATCATTTTGTTTTGTTTCTGTCTTTTATAAATTTCACTCATTTATTGTCAACACCTCTTTCTTTTGTTTTTGTCGTTTATATTCTTCACCCATGTCAACACCTCTCCTCTTTGTTTCGATTCTGTCATTTATATTTTTCATTCATTTATCATCAACACCTTTCCTCTTTGTTTTGTTTCTATCATTTATATTTTTCACTAATGTCAACACCTTTCCTCTTTCTTTTGTTTCTATCCTTTATATTTTTCACTAATGTCAACACCTTTCCTCTTTCTTTTGTTTCTATCCTTTATATTTTTAACTAATGTCAACACCTTTTCTCTCTTTTGTTTCTATCCTTTATATTTTTAACTAATGTCAACACTTTTCCTCTTTCTTTTGTTTCTGTCGTCTATATATTTTCACTAATGTCAACACCTCTCTGTTTTGTTCCTATCCTTTATATTTTTCACTAATGTCAACACTTCTCCTCTTTGTTTTGTTGCTATTATTTATATTTTCCACTCATTTATCATCAACACCTTTCCTCTTTCTTCTGTTTCTATCCTTTATATTTTACACTAATGTCAACACCTCTCCTCTTTGTTTTGTTTCCATCACTTATATTTTTCACTCATTATCATTAACACCTTTCCTCTCGGCACCCCAGACCAGGACGGAGCAGAACCTTCGGCCAACTCAGTCTCGGCCGGGAACCTGGTGCGTCTGAGTCCCCTGCTGGGCCGCTCCGACATGCTCTCCAAGGCTGAGGCGATCTTCAAGCTCTTCGCCGACCGCCTCAACAAGATCCCCGTCGCTCTGCCTGAGATGACCACCGCCCTGCTGCTGCACCGACGCCCCCCAACCCAGGTGTGTGTGTGTGTGTGTGTGTGGGGGGGGGAGATGGATGTTTGGGTTCTAGTTTGGTTTAGGGTTAGATCGGTTAGTTTTGTCTTTATTATTATTATCTTTCTTCTATTTTTTGCAGAGTTTTTGTGTTCTTATGTTCTTATCTTCATTTCTTTCCTCCCATTCTGATAATCTTGCCCGGGAAGCTGCCAAGTATAGGACGACAGGGCTTTGTAGATTCCTTGTGTTCTTATGTTCTTATATTCTTAATTTCTTCTCTCTCCTTCATGTAGATTCCTTGTTTTCTTATGTTCTTATATTCTTAATTTCTTCTCTCTCCTTCAGATAGTCTTGTGTTCTTATGTTCTCTGTATTCTTAATTTCTTTCCTCCCATTCTGATAATCTTGCCCGGGAAGCTGCCAAGTATAGGACGACAGGGCTTTGTAGATTCCTTGTGTTCTTACGTTCTTATATTCTCCATTTCTTCCCTCCTTCAGTCTTGTGTTCTTACATTCTCTATATTCTTAATTTCTTTCCTCCCATTCTGATAATCTTGCCCGGGAAGCTGCCAAGTATAGGACGACAGGGCTTTGTAGATTCCTTGTGTTCTTACGTTCTTATATTCTCCGTTTCTTCCCTCCTTCAGTCTTGTTTTCTTACATTCTCTATATTCTTAATTTCTTTCCTCCCATTCTGATAATCTTGCCTCTTAATATCCTTCCCTTTTTTAGCTTATCCTGTGTTCTTTCATTCTTTTTATCCTCCATTCCTTCCCTCCTTCCGATAATCTTATGTCCTTATGTTCTTATCCTCTTAATATCTTTCTGTTCCTTTGTTTAACTTTTTCTTGTGTTTTTCGTTGTTTCGTTCTTGTCGTTCATGTTTCTTTCTTAATATCCTTTCCTTTTTAGCTTATCCTGTGTTCTTTCATTCTTTATATCCTCCATTTCTTCCCCCCTTCAGATAACCTTGTAACCTTCTGTTCTTATCCTCTTAATATCCCTCCCTTTTTAGCTAATCCTGTGTTCTTCCGTTCTTTACATCCTCCATTTCTTCCCCCCTTCAGATAATCTTATGTCCTTATGTTCTTATCCTCTTAATATCTTTCCGTTCCTTTGTTTAACTTTTTCTCGTGTTTTTCGTTTTTGTCGTTCGTGTTTTTCTTAATATTTAGATAATCTTGTGTTCTTTTGTTCTTTATATCCTCCATTTCTTCCCCCCTTCAGATAATAGTGGCAGGGAAGTGTGGCTCCGAGGCCGTCAACAAGATGCTGGAAACTGTGCACAGTGAACTCATCCCTAACAAGGTGCTGATGCTGGCTGACGACCTGCCCGAGGATGAGCACCCCTTCCTCTACACCCGCCACTCCTCCCTGGCCAAGTACCGCCCCAAGAGTGCCGAGGAATGCCTGGTCTATGTCTGCCAGAACTTCCGCTGCACACTACCCGTTAACAAACCCGACCTCTTGAGAGACACGCTAAAGAGCCCTGCGTCCAATTAGCGAGGTATGCTTCTCGTCTTTCCGTTCCCTGTTTGACTTTTTCGTGTGTGTTTCGTTGTTTCGTTCTTGTTGTTCATGTTTCTTTCAGACATGTCAAGTTACCTGTTCTTCATTTATATTTATTTCTGTTATGTCAAGTTTCCTTCTCTTTGTTTTTACTTCTTTCCATTATGTTAGGTTCTGCGCCACATGACTGTTGTTGTTGTGGCGCTATATCCGAATATCCGATCATTGTCAAGTTTCTCTTTCGTTATTGTATTTGTGATCGGTCTTTCTTGTCCTTCCTTCTGTTGCCAAATTGTTATTGTCACGCTTTGGATTCTTGTGTGTACCGTCTCTCGTCTGATTCACTTTGAGTCGCCAGGAATGAGATGGCAAGCATATTCGGATCATTGTCGTTCACTTGCCCTTTTTGATGATGAAGCCGCTCATTGTTCTCCTGATTGGTGAGTGCTAATTTGGAAATCTCAGGTAGCTTGTGTCACGTCTCGATTCACTTTATCATCTCTGTGTTCAGTGATGCTTCATGGCTCAGCTGCTTCCAGTTGTTTTGGCTTGTAATTAGTTGTGGCTTGGAAGGTTTAGGAATCTTAATTGGCCTTGGATTGGATTGTCTTGGGCCACACGTTTGGAATGTTGTTATCATTGATCGAAGTGCATATGTTTTACGAATATATGCAGTTGTCTTGACATTTGCAGAGCTACAGGCAAAGAGCCCACAAGCTCATGCTCAGAGTCAATCTAGACATATGCACTTTTTAGGTATGGGAGATAAATGAAAGAAAAGCTGCCAGGCATGAGGAGGTATAAGAGAAAACTGACTAACAGACAAGTGCGTGATATTTACAACACTGAGAGATTGACCTTCATCTCTGAGGCAGCAGTGTAAAGTAATTTAATTTATGTTAAGTTACAATAAGTTCATGACTGTGTCAACAAAGAAGCTAAAGATTCACATTGAGAGTGCAAATAATATGCCAGTTGTTTGCTTCAAAATCATGAAGTAATTGTTTAAAGTGATGATCATGTATATATATTTGGTCCTGAAGTATTAATGGTGTGTGTGTTTTGGGGTGAGGTATCACATACTTTTAAGAGTTTAATTCTTTGTAAAAATTCAGTAATGAAAAATGTGTTCCAAGGGAAGTCTTATGCTTATGCCTTTCATTTTTCATTTGTACAAGTTCTGAAGAGAACTTTAGAGTCATGTAAAATTATGATTGGCATACAAACATAATGTTTTTCGAAGATGAAAACAAAAAATGTTATTGGAAACACAAATAATCACATTACTGGCCTGAAACACAGGAATGCACCCTCACCAAAAATAAACAAAGAATTGCATAAGCAAAGGGCTACACTATGCAGGTGTAAATAATTATATTTTTGAATTATCATCCGGTGTAAGGCGTTGCTTAAGAGTGTACTTTAGTAAGGTTCTCGGTGTCTACCTAAACAGAGGATTTTATGAGTCGTGGTGAGTTTGCTGTAAGGTTACATTTGCCAGCTTGTGTGCACCATTCACTGCCACTGTTGTAAGGAACTGTGGTGTGAGCCTCATCACTATGAGTGTCTAGCCACGGCCCCGGCCAGGACATTGCTTGGTAGGGATGAGCTGTTTGTGCTCTGCCACAGCTGTATGAACTCAGCTCTTCAGGCCATGGCAGGCCTCTCCCCTCTCCATCTTCAAGTTGTCTGACTCTTGCCTCCTTCCTTCCTTGCTTGGAGTGTCGTGCACGCAGGGCTGAAGGGAGTGGTGGTGGTGTAAGCCATGGTCGAGAAGGTGACGGGAAATTTGCTATTTTTGTATGTTGTCGTCGCCTGGGCCAGCAGTGTGGCAGTGTGGAGGTGCTGGCACATGGCAGTAATGGTCTAATCTTAAGACTGATGTTTACATTAGTTTATTGGGTCAAACAAGTTAGGTTACGTAAGTGGTTCAGTCAGGGTGTGAGCGGCTTTAAAACACATATTGTTGTGGAGCAGCCACAAGAGGGAAGTTGTAAAAACAGTAACAATGCAAATGATTATTATTATTTTTACTACTACTACTACTGGTATTTCTATTATTATTATTATTATTATTATTATTATTATTATTATTATTATTATTATTATTATTATTATTATTGTTTGTACTAAAATTGCTAAAAGTTCAGCCAGTGCTCTCTCACCACTGGTAGATCACATAAGATAATTTTCCCCTCGTCTACCACTTGAGTGACTGAAATCAAAACACAGAGTTGTAAATCAAACAAAAGTGTATTGATCAATGTTTATGAGTGATCAAGGTGAGGCTTACCTTATATTGTCTGCCATGGTTGAGATTGCCCCATGTACCGGGAGGAACAAGGAAGACCTTACTCTACAAACTACTTGATCATTATTCTCAGCGTACGTTTCGCATCTCATTTACATTTGTACTGCGGCAGTTCATTGTCTCTGTGGTGACGTTTGATGTGAGCGTAACAATGAGACTGTCAAGATCATTCACAACCATGTTTACTATGCAGCTGGATGTTGATAGGTGAGCATGCAGTAGTAGTTGTGGTAAACAATAGGAAGAAGATTGTTCCCTTCCCAAAGATTCATGAGTCACAGGAATAGTGTTTTATCTTTGCTTCTTTCTTGGGGTCATTCAAGGACCTTCACTAATCTCAGCTAACAGTTTTGGGGTCACGTTTCCCGCTCATCCCGGCTTTCTAGTTTGTGGAGCAGCAGCGTAAAGTCTTCCCACGTAACCCTGTAATGGATCACTAAGTTAATTGTGATGACAGTTTCTTCCATGTTGGCTTTTCCGATACCCTACGCCACTGTCCACCCAGCAGCGAATGGGTACAAGGTATTAATTGGGGGTTGTGTCCCGTCTCCTGGGATCTGTTCTCTTCTCCTATAATTCCTTCCCTCTCCTGTCTCTCTCCGGCATATGACCACAGATGTTGTGCCGACTAAACGAAACTTTCCAACTTTTTTCTTCCATGTCCCAAAGTTTCCGTGTGTGTGTGTAATTATTCCAAGTATTACGTATTTCAACCCTGTATATTTAGTTACCAAGACTACCGATCTAGTGACAAGGAGACGCAGCACAGTCGTCTCCAACTGTCTACCTAACTACCGACCTAAGATTCTGTTGACTTCCTATAGTGGTTGTGCAACTTGTGTACTCAACGCCCATTATTCTTATGTAGAGTTATATTGTATGTATGTAGTGTTTGTACCCATTCTTCTATGCAGTGTTTGTACCCTTCATTCTGTATTGTGATGTTTTAGGCTGAAGTATTGGCCGCCTTCTTTCTTATTGAGTAACATGTAGATTGTACCTTATCTGCACCTTCTTTCCATAGTAATGTACTGAGAAGAGTATTGTCACCTTCGTAAAGAGACCGCCTAAGTCATTATTTTCTACCTTTTAGGAAATCAGAAAAGAACTGTCATCGTCTCATTTGGCGTAAAAAGGAAGTACCAATGGGTCCCTCGAAATGTAACTTTGTAATGCATCGTTAGCCAAGTGTAAGGCAGCAAGTAAGGGACTGCGAAGGAGTATTATTTGGGTCCTTTAAGATTTAGGCAGAAATGAAAACGCTAATTCTAGAACACTTAAACCCTGAATAACGAAGGTAACTATACAAAAATGGGCGTCACGTTGAAAATTGAAGTAAACAACATGACTTAGGCGATTATTTTACGAGGGTGATGATATGCAAGCTTCCCTCATCCCTTGTGTCAGTCTGAAGTACAGCCGTCCCTCAAATAGTATGCTTTCCAATAGTTCTGTTTTGGTTTTATGTGGATTTTCATAGAAGATTTTTTTTGGATTTTTAAATTTCCCGACAAGCAGGAAATTTAAAAATCCTGAAAAGATCTTCATGACAATCCGTATAAAACCGAAACAGAACTATTAGAAACTGTACTATTTGAGGGACGACTGAATTTGCACCCGTCTGTATAGTAACATAGTCCTGTGAAACAATTGCACTCTTTCTCGCGCGGCGGCGGTGACACGAGGTCTTTCCCGACAAGAGGTTCAAAGTCTGTGTGATGGACGTGCTTTTGCTCTTTTATTCAGTCTCTCCACGAAGGTCTTTAAAATATACTCGTTATAGCTCACAGATTTACATTATGGATTCTACTTTATGGTGATGCATTATGCTGTATGTCTTATGAATATTTATCTGTAGGTTACTGCAATAGCTTCAAGCACCTTTTGAGAGAATAGTAATCTTGTTGTGAATACAGATAACACATATATATATAGTGAGAACACGTACCAATTCATACAACTCAGATGAAATATGATGAAATGACTGCTTTGAGCTTGACATAGATATACTCCTCCTGCAAAACATAGAAAAATCTCCGCAATAGGTTCAGCATTTGCTTCTACTAGAGTAATCATAAGTGTATTTATACATATAACACATTAAGTGAAGTTTTGCAGAGCTGAGGCTGTGGCAGATTTCTGTGATATGTATAAATGGAATAACAAGAGGCTTAGTGAGTGATTGCATATATACGCACCATACATTAAAAGGGAAAAATATCCATGGATTAGAGAACAGGCTTAGAATAGCAGCCGTTGAATGATTGAAGGGATTAAATATGACAACTTTTAGTGATCTTACGAACCAGCGAACAGCAAAAAGAACCATTAAGCTGTGTCATATAAACTAAGAATTACCATAGAAGGAAACCAAGGACGATCTATTAACATACATGGACTGTTTTGCAAGATATTGATCAACAGACAAGCCATTAAGCTGTCATATAAACGAAAGAATTGCCGTACAAGGAAACCAAAGACAATCTGTTAACTCACATGGACTGTTTTGCAAGGTATTAAGACACAGACAAGCCGTTAAGCTATGTCATATAAACTAAGAATTGCTGTACGAGGAAACCAGAGACAATCCAGTAACTCACATGGACTGTTTTGCAAGATATTGAAACACAAACAACCCATTAACCTATGTCATATAAACTAAGAATTGGCATACTAGGAGACCAAAGACAAGTAATTCGTGACCGTTTTGCAAGCTATTAACAACATCCGAGCCTCACGTAGCCTGGTAGGTGCGGCGAGACAGGAAGTAGGGCCAGTATGCTATGTTGAAAAGGAGGAAGAGAATCGGCAGCAGGATGGGCGTGTAGGTTTCCAGTCTTCCTTCCCACACCTCGCTCCACGCGGGGCTGACGGCCTCCTCGGACTGCTGTGGGAAAGTGGAGTTTGGGTTTCGATAGAGAAGATTGAGTTTTGGTAGTGGAGGCTCAGTTTTGATATTTGAGGTTCAGTTGATATTTGAGGATGAGTGTTAGTAGTGGAGGTTCAGTTTTGATATTTGAGGTTGAATTTTGCAAGTGGAGGTTCAGTTTTGAGGGTGAGTTTTTATAGTTGAGGTTGAGTTTTGAGGGTGTGTTCTTATAGTTGAGGTTCAGTTTTGAGGGTGAATTTTTATAGTTGAGGTTGAGTTTTGAGGGTAAGTTCTTATAGTTGAGGTTGAGTTTTGAGGGTGTGTTCTTTTAGTTGAGGTTGAGTTTTGATATTTGAGGTTGAAGTTTGATATCCGAAATTGAGTTTCGCTTGTGGAGGGATATTTTCAGAGTGGAGGTTCATTTTAAAAGTGGAGGGACAATCTTAAAAGTGGAAGTTCAGTTATAACAATAGAGGTTGAGTTTTGACTAGTGGAAGGACTGTTTAAATATGTATCGTAGGTTGTTTTAATACAGTAGTGGAGGTTTAGTTATGACTGTGGAAGTTGTTTTAATGGTTCGTCTGTGGAATATTTTGTTAGGGGATGCCAAAAAGGTGTTTCCAGGACATTCATGCATAAGATATTTCAAAGATAAACATTAGCCTCCATTTCCTTTTCATGAGTTGCGGAAAATAATATCGTAATTTAAGGAAGAGATAGATGTTTGAAATGCCGAAGATATATTGAAGGGAAATGTTAGCCTCCGTTCCTCATGAGTTGCCGAAAATGGTATCGTAATTTAAGGACGAGATGTAAGATGTTTGAAATGCCTAAGATATATTGAAGGGAAATATTAGCCTCCGTTTTTTTTCATGAGTGGTGAAAAATGATATCGTAATTTAAAGAAGAGATGTAAGATGTTTGAAATGCCGAAGATATATCGAAGGGAAATGTTAGCCTCTGTTTTTTTCATGAGCTGCAGAAAATGGTATTGTAATTGAAGGATGAGATGTAAGATGTTTGTGAAGCTGTGGTAATAAGAGGCATAGAAAAGGTTAAGAGGCACAGAAAAAGTTGTCTATAGGTTTTGTTAAGAGGCATAGAAACACTTGCTTGTAGGTTTTGTTAAGAGGCATAGAAACACTTGTCTTGTAGGTTTTGTTAAGAAGCATAGAAACACTTGTCTTATTGGTTATGTTAAGAGGCACAGAAAAAACTTGTCTTGTTGGTTTTGTTAAGAGGCATAGAAACACTTGTCATAGGTTATGTTAAGAGGCACAGAAAAAACTTGTCTTGTTGGTTTTGTTAAGAGGCATAGAAACACTTGTCATAGGTTATGTTAAGAGGCACAGAAAAAACTTGTCTTGTGGGTTTTGTTAAGAGGCATAGAAACACTTGTCATAGGTTTTGTTAAGAGGCATAGAAAAAACTTGTCTTGTTGGTTTTGTTAAGAGGCATAGAAAAACTTGTCATAGGTTATGTTAAGAGGCACAGAAAAAACTTGTCTTGTTGGTTTTGTTAAGAGGCATAGAAACACTTGTCATAGGTTTTGTTAAGAGGCATAGAAAAACTTGTCTTGCCGGTTTTGTTAAGAGGCATAGAAAAACTTGTCTTGTAGGTTTTGTTAAGAGGCATAGAAACACTTGTCTTGTGGGTTTTGTTAAGAGGCATAGAAAAATTGTCTTGTGGGTTTTGTTAAGAGGCATAGAAAAATTGTCTTGTGGGTTTTGTTAAGAGGCATAGAAAAATTGTCTTGTGGGTTTTGTTAAGAGGCATAAAAAAACTTGTCATAGGTTTTGTTCAGAGACATAGAAAAATTGTCTTGTGGATTTTGTTAAGAGGCATAGAAACACTTGTCTTGTAGGTTTTGTTAAGAGGCATAGAAAAACTTGTCTTGTGGGTTTTGTTAAGAGGCATAGAAACACTTGTCATAGGTTTTGTTAAGAGGCATAGAAAAACTTGTCTTGTTGGTTTTGTTAAGAGGCATAGAAACACTTGTCATAGGTTTTGTTAAGAGGCATAGAAAAACTTGTCTTGCCGGTTTTGTTAAGAGGCATAGAAACACTTGTCATAGGTTTTGTTAAGAGGCATAGAAAAACTTGTCTTGCCGGTTTTGTTAAGAGGCATAGAAACACTTGTCATAGGTTTTGTTAAGAGGCATAGAAAAACTTGTCTTGTTGGTTTTGTTAAGAGGCATAGAAACACTTGTCATAGGTTTTGTTAAGAGGCATAGAAAAACTTGTCTTGCCGGTTTTGTTAAGAGGCATAGAAACACTTGTCATAGGTTATGTTAAGAGGCATAGAAAAAACTTGTCTTGTTGGTTTTGTTAAGAGGCATAGAAACACTTGTCATAGGTTTTGTTAAGAGGCATAGAAAAACTTGTCTTGTAGGTTTTGTTAAGAGGCATAGAAAAACTTGTCATAGGTTTTGTTAAGAGGCATAAAATTGTCTTGTGGATTGTGTTAAGAAGCATAGAAAAACTTGTCTTGTGGGTTTTGTTAAGAGGCATAGAAACACTTGGCTTATGGGTTTTGTTAAGAGGCATAGAAAAACTTGTCATAGGTTTTGTTAAGAGGCATAAAAAAATTGTCTTGTGGATTGTGTTAAGAGGCATAGAAAAACTTGTCTTGCTGGTTTTGTTCAGAGGCATAGAAAAACTTGTCTTGTGGATTGTGTTAAGAAGCATAGAAAAACTTGTCTTGCTGGTTTTGTTCAGAGGCATAGAAAAAGTTGTGTAGGTTTTGTTAGCGGTATGTAATCAATGAGGCTTTCGATGGGTATAAACAATTGTCGTCAGGAGAGTCTCGGTTTTCGTTGAGGCAGCAAGTGTGTACAAGCCAATCGTTACAGTCTCCATCCAGATGCTGTTTCCCGTACGTCAATTAATGTGTCCATCCAACTGCTGTTTCATATCGTTTAAGGTTTCCATCCAGACACTGTTTTGCATAATGTTACTTGTACTCGTTTTGAAATTGAACGTTAAAAGAAAAGTTACTGTAAGCCTATTTTTGGTAAGGTTTTGATATAGGGTTAAAGTACAACATATTCCAGAAAGCTAAAGAAAATCAACACTAGGATGTCTTATATAAGTTGTACTCGTATCGAAATTGAACGTTAAAAGAAAAGTTACTGTAAGCCTATTTTTGGTAAGGTTTTGATATAGGGTTAAAGTACAACATATTCCAGAAAGCTAAAGAAAATTAACACTAGGATGTCTTATATAAGTTGTACTCGTATCGAAATTGAACGTTATGAAAAGGTACTGTAAGCCTATTTTTGTTAAGGTTTTGATATAGGGTTAAAGTACAACATATTCCAGAAAACTAAAGAAAATCAATACTAGGATGTCTATGTAAGTTGTACTCGTATCGAAATTGAACATTAAGAAAAACTACTGTAAGCCTATTTTTGTTAAGGTTTTGATATAGGGTTAAAGTACAACATATTCCAGAAAACTAAAGAAAATCAACACTGGGATGTCTATGTAAGCTGTTCTTGTATCAAAATTGGAAGTTAAGAATATGATGGTGTAAGCATTTTGGATAAGGTTTTGATATAGGGTTAAAGTATAGCATATTCCAGAAAGCTAAAGAAAATCAACACTAGGACGTCTCGTGTAAGCTGTTCTCGTATCAAAATTGGAAGTTTAGAATGCGATGGTGTAAGTATTTTATGTAAGGTTTTGATATAGTTACCGTAAGACATATTCTAGCGACCTAAACAAAATCAAACATTAGGATGTCTTAACTTTTGGAATTTCTACACATATTAAAATTGAAGGTTAAAAATAAGTGACATTGTAAGTATTTTTGATAAGGTTTTGCTTGAGTCAAAGTCAGACATATTCCAAAGACTTCAACAAAATCAAACCCTCGGATGTGTCTTAGGGTAAGGCTGATTGACAGAATTCCTTGACCGGTGCAATATGATAAAACAAAGTGCTGTGTTTACTACTTCGTTAAGAGACAATGGTACGTCACGTGTGGTTATGCTCCAAGCAGATGTTGACGGAAAGAATATTTGGCACTTCTCAAGATGGTGTTAAGATTGAAGCGGAAAATGTAGGTAAAATCTTTCGTCACTTGATCAGATGTTACACTGTGGTTTTGAGTGAAAGATGGACAATAAGCTAATGAAAAATGGTGACTAAGTTGGTTATGTTGATGATATGTTAATGTAAGAATATTTGGTACGTTACAGGCAGACGATGTTAAAGATATGATTAAAAAATGTAGGTCAAAGCTTCCGTGAAATAATTACCTAGACATAACATTGTGGATACGAATGAAAGATTAAGCTAATGAAAAAAAGGTCACTAAGGCTGGTATTTTAAGACATGCGCTTCTTACATCAGCTATTTCTAAAGGTTAAAGAGAGGGTCAGTCAGATTCTAATGAGTGTTTCTTTAGGTTCACGGTACAGAGGAAGGGTCACATTATCACCAGGGTCATAAAACTACTCCTGGAAATGCTCACAACTCCTACGAAAGCCTTGTCAAATAGGTGTTCTTGGGCGGAGAAATGTCCTATAATATGACCCTAAGTTGGTAATGTTATTTTTAACTATGCAAGAGACAGGCGAGGTGGTTTAAATGATAAGGAAAGAGAATGGAGTCGTATAAGTTTCCGATTGACGTTTTGGTATTTTTTGGTCTTTTAACACACGGCAGTTACGATGAGTGGTGAGTAAAGGTCCGTGTATTTATCGATCTTAGGGTGTTGATACTAATTGTACTACCTTGTTGTTTTGTTGGTCTTGCTATGGAAAAGAAAACATCTGAGTTCCACAATAAAAAGAAATTAGTTTTGAACGTTCTGCTCCTTTCATTCCCAGGCAGTTATAGAGTGATGAAATACGTATTTAATTCAGACTAACACACACACAAAACGTTCTGCTCCTTTCATTCCCAGACAGTGATAGAATGATGAAGTACGTATTTATTTTAGACTAACACACACACAAAACGTTCTGAACCTTTCATTCCCAGACAGTGATAGAATGATGAAGTACGTATTTATTTTAGACTAACACACACACAAAACGTTCTGAACCTTTCATTCCCAGACAGTTATAGAATGATGAAGTACGTATTTAATTCAGACTAACACACACTCAAAACGTTCTGAACCTTTCATTTCTAGACGGTGAATGTGACAGTGAATGAGGGAAGTATGTATTTAATTCAGAGTAACACACACGCGCAATATAAGCTCACAGTGCAGAATCTCCCCCCCCACACACACACACAGGAGGAGAGTCGCGGAAATGAGTAGAGTTGGTGTGAGTGTTTGAGGAAATCTCTGACTGAATATTGAGAGAGAGAGAGAGAGAGAGAGAGAGAGAGAGAGAGAGAGAGAGAGAGAAAACGAGATGAAAACAAAGGGAAACAAAGAAGGAGGAGCAGGATGAGAGAGAGAGAGAGAGAGAGAGAGAGAGAGAGAGAGAGAGAGAGATCAGAAGGACGTGAATGAGATAAAAGAGAAATTAGAGAAAGAGGAGACAAGGAAACAAAGGAGAGAGAGAGAGAGAGAGAGAGAGAGAGAGAGAGAGAGAGAGAGAGAGAGAGAGAGAGGATAAAGTCACCCTATAGTTTGTTGGTACGAAATTAATCACCTGTTTGACGTTGTGATATTGACCATGCACCGCCGAGAGAGAGAGAGAGAGAGAGAGAGAGAGAGAGAGAGGATAATTTTCGAGTCACCCCTAAAGTTTGTTGGTACGAAATTAATCCACGGTTTGACGTTTGGATATTGACCATGCACCGCCGAGAGAGAGAGAGAGAGAGAGAGAGAGAGGAAGGTTAGAAGGACGAAAACGAGATGAAAAACGAAAGGAAACAAAGGAGGAGGAGTAGGATGAGAGAGAGAGAGAGAGAGAGAGAGAGAGATATTAGAAGGACGAAAACGAGATGAAAAACGAAAGGAAAAAGAGAGAGAGAGAGAGAGAGAGAGAGAGAGAGAGAGAGAGAGAGAGAGAGAGAGAGAGAGCACCAAACCCCCCAAAACAAATCGCACTTACTTTAAAATTCGAAGCTCCCATTGATAAGCCACCAGGCGGAACTGACGGCGGCGGCGGTGACGGTGGGGGCGGCTGCGACCCCTCCCCCTCCTCCTCCTCCTCCTCCTCCTTCACCTGCACTATCGAGACCTCAGACGCAACCACCGAGACCTTGACCTCTCCTCCCGTGACCTGAGGCTTGACCTTTGACCTCGGCGTGATGTGGATGAGTCGCGTGACCACCGTATACTCCACTAGGACGGTGAATACGAGAGTGATGCAACATAACATCCACACATCGACGGCCTTCGCGTAGGATACCTTGGGACTCTCCGCCCTTCAGAGGGAGAGAGGGAGAGGGAGAGACAGAGAGGGAGAGGGAGGGGGAGAGAGGAAGATTAGAAGGACGAAAGCGAGATGAAAAACGAAAGGAAACAAAGGAGAGAGAGAGAGAGAGAGAGAGAGAGAGAGAGAGAGAGAGAGAGAGAGAGAGAGAGAGAGAGAGAGAGAGAGAGAGAGAGAGATATTAGAAGGACGAAAACGAGATGAAAAACGAAAGGAAACAAAGGAGGAGTAGGATGAGAGAGAGAGATTAGAAGGACGAAAACGAGATGTAAAACGAAAGAGAGAGAGAGAGAGAGAGAGATTTAATAATACAGGAGAGCTTGCGTGCATAAACAAAATTACAATAGGCCATAACATTTTATTATGAGGCGAAGTGAAGAAAATTTTGAACTGGATATATACGACTTTAAACAGTAGTAGTAGTAGTAGTAGTAGTAGTAGTGGTAGTGGTGGTGGTGGTGGTTTAGAAATAAGGGGAATAAAAGAAAACGAATAAAAGAAACGAGAAAAAAAATAGACCCCCCCAAAAAAAGTGCAATTATGATTCGATCGTGACCTATAATTGTCTCGGCTATTTTCTCTCACCCTTTCCCTCTCTCTCCCTCCTCCCTTTCCTTCCCTCCCTTTCTCTCTCTCCTCTCCCTCACACACACTCCCTCTCTCCCTCTTCTTCCTTTCCTCATGTCCTCTCTCCCTCCTCCCTTTCCTTTTCCTCCCTCACTTTCTCTCCCCTCACCTGCTTTTCCTCCACCCTCCAATACGTTCCCTCACACACACTCCCTCTCTCCCTCTTCTTCCTTTCCTCATCTCTCTCCCTCCTCCCTTTCCTTCCCTCCCTCACTTTTTCTTCTCTCCTCTCACCTGCCTTAATTTCCTCCACCCTCCCATACACTCTCCTTCACAAACACAAGCTGAACATCCTCCCTCTCTCTCCCCTTATCTTCCTCACATCTCTCATCATCCTTCCTTTCCTCCCCCCTTCAACTTCCCCTCCTCCCTCTCACTCATTAACATCCTTCCTCTCTCTATCTCTCATTCCCTTCCTCACATCTCTCTCTCCATCCTTCCTTTCCTCCCCCCTTCAACTTCCCCTCCTCCCTCTCGCTCATTAACATCCTTCCTCTCTACTCTCCTTCCCTTCCTTCCTCCTACTCTTCCTCTAATATAACTTTCCTTCCCCCTTCCTTTCCCCCCTCCACACAAACGCATGCTCCAGTATCCCTCTCACACTAAAAACAGCTTCCTTTTATCTGTTTTCATAAGTATACATCTTTCGACATCCACGTTCACTCGTAAATATTCTTCTATCTGGGTTTATACGTGTCCCTACCTCAATACATGAATCAAACTATCCTTCTACATAAACTCGTATACATCGTCCTTTTATTTGGGTTTACATGTATGGTGGAACAAGTTAAATTATGCATTCACACTCACCCCTAACCGCTCTTCTTCTCTCCCTTACCTAGCCGCGTTGAACATTGAGGGTAAGGGTCATTCTGCTGGGCACCGCATTTGAGTTTATATGTACATTCCTTAATTTCCCCATTTCTTTTCATTTATATTTTCCCTTTATTTTTATTTACATTTCCCAGTTGCTTTCATCTCTATTTTCCACTCATTTTTATCTCCTTTCTCCATTTGTTTTCATTTACATTCTGCCTTACTTGTACAGCCTAGACGTCAATAAGTCAATCAAAATACCCTTCCACAATCACAACTAACCAACCTTTTCTCTCTCTCTCTCTCTCTCTCTCTCTCTCTCTCTCTCTCTCTCTCTCTCTCTCTCTCTCTCTCTCTCTCTCTCTCTCTCTCTCTTACCTAGCCGCGTTGAACATGGAGGTAAGGGTCATTTGCCAGGCACCACACTTAAGTTTATATGTATAGCCTAGACGTCAATAAGTCAATCGAATACCCTTCCACACACACTCCTAACCAGCCGTCTCCACTCTCCCTTACCTAGCCGCGTTGAACATGGAGGGTAAGGCTCATTTGCCGGGCACCAGACTTCAGTTTATATGTATAGACCTCAATGAGCTAATCAGAATACCCTTTCATACTCACTCCTAACCAGCCTTCTCTCCCTTACCTAGCCGCGTTGAACATGGAGACCAGCGTGAGGAGGGAGGTGATGGTGAGGGTCATTCTGCCCGGCACTGCACGCGGCGGCACCAGGAAGGAGAGCCAGGACACCATCACCACGAGGGCCGACGGCAGGTACGTGTTGAGGAGGTAGTAACTCACCTTGCGGGACAGCACCACCTCCATCTGCACCAGCGGGAAGGCACCTGAGGAAGAGAAAGGGAGAGTGAGTGAGGGAGGGAGGGAGAAGGGAAGGGGAAGGTGGTGAGGGAGGGAGGGAGGGAGAAGGGAAGGGGAAGGCGGGGGAGGAAGGGAGTAAGAAAGGGGAAGGTAGGGGAGGGAGGGAGACAGGTTAGGTAAGGAGAGGTTAGGTTAGGTTAGGTTAGGTTAGGTTAGGTTAGGATAGGTTTTGGTCCGTTTAGGTTAGGTTAAGTTTGGCTAGAATAAGTTAGGTTAGCTTAGGATAGGTTTTGGTCTATTTAGGTTAGGTTAAGTTTGGCTAGAATAAGTTAGGTTAGCTTAGGATAGGTTTTGGTCTATTTAGATTAGGTTAAGTTAGGCTAGGATAGTTTAGGATAGGTTTTGGTCCATTTAGTTCAAGTTAGGATAGGTTAGGTTAGGTTAGGATAGGTTTTGGTCCGTTTAATTTAGGTTAGGCTAAGCTAGGATAGGATAGGTTAGCTTAGGATAGGTTTTGGTCCGTTTAGGTTAGGTTAAGTTACGCTAGGATACGTTAGGATAGGTTTTGGTCAGGTTAAGTTAGGTTAAGTTAGGCTAGGATAGGTTAGGATAGCTTAGGATAGGTTTTGGTCAGGTTAGGTTAGGTAAAGTGTGGGACAGAGACTACAGGTTACACCGTTACAGGATGAAGGATACAGGAGAGATGGGGGATGAAAGGAAGGATTTAGAGAGAGGACGTGAGAGAGGAAAGGAGAGAAGGAGAGAGGGAGAATGAAGGGAGGAAGGGAGGGTAAGGTTAGGTTAGGTTAGGTTAGGTTGGGTTCAACACACACACACACACACACACACACACACACACACACACACACACATTCCCTTTCCCCCCTCCCCCCACACTCACACAACCTCTCCCCCCCTTCCCCCCACACTCACACAACCTCTCCCCCCCCTTCTACCCTTCCCCCTTCCCCCCCACACTCACACAACCTCTCCCCCCCTTCCCCCCTTCCTCCTTCCCCCCACACTCACACAACCTCTCCCCCCCCATTCTACCCTTCCCCCGTCCCCCCCACACTCACACAACCTCTCCCCCCCCATTCTACCCTCCCCCCTTCCCCCCCACACTCACACAACCTCCCCCATTCTACCCTTCCCCCTTCCCCCCCACACACACAACCTCACCCCCCCATACTACCCTCCCCCCTTCCCCCCCACACTCACACAACCTATCCCCCCCCTTCTACCCCCCTTCTCCCTTCTCCCCACACACCCTGGGAGTTGTTGGCGTCCCTGGCGGAGCTATTGGAGGAATGGTCGGCGGTGAAGATGACGGTGAACTGGTCGGTGGTGAGAGTCGAACTGGTTTCCACGCCTGTATCATGCCACTGGTACTCCACCTCGAAGTTCCGGTACTGGTCTGGGAGGAGGAGGAGGAGGAGGAGGAGGAGGAGGAGAAGGAAAAACAGGAAGAGTAGGAGGAGAAGGAAAAGGAGAAGGAGAAGGAAAAACAGGAAGAGGAGGAGGAGGAGGAGAAGGAGAAGGAAAGGAGGAGGAAAAACGGAAGAGGAGGAGGAGAAGCAAAAACAGGAAGAGTAGGAGGAGAAGGAAAAGGAGAAGGAGAAGGAAAAACAGGAAGAGGAGGAGGAGGAGGAGAAGGAGAAGGAAAAGGAGAAAGAGAAGAAGGAGGAGGAGGAGAAGGAGAAGAAAAGGAGGAGGAAAAACAGAAAGAGGAGGAGGAGGAGGAGGAGGAAAAGGAGAAGGAAAAGGAGAAAGAGAAGAAGGAGGAGGAGGAGAAGGAGAAGAAAAGGAGGAGGAAAAACAGAAAGAGGAGGAGGAGGAGGAGGAGGAGAGGAATAATGAGAGAAAGAAGAAGAAACAGGAACGGGATAGGAAAGAAAAAAATAGTGGAAAGGGAAAAAGTAATAATGGAGAGAAAAAAAGAAAAAAGATATGAGAGAAAGAAAGAAGAGGGAAGAGGAGAAGGAGGAGGAGAGAGAAGGAGAAGAAAAAGTACACGATAGATGAGGAAAAAGTGAAGTGAGAGAGAGCCAAAAAAAAAAAAAAAAAAAAATGAGGGAGAAAAGAAAGAGGGGAGAGGAAATGTGAAAAAAAGGAGAGAAGGGAGGGAAAGTAAAGAGGGAAAAGAGGAGGAAAGGATATAAGAGAGAGGAAAGGAGAGGTTGAAGGAAAATGGAAGAGTATTATTATTATTATTATTATTATTATTATTATGTGTGTGTGTGTGTGTGTGTGTGTGTATTACTACTACTACTACTACTACTACTACTACTACTACTACTACTACTTCCACACACACACACACACACACACACTCACAGCTCAGTAGACGCACGTAACACAGCTGCTCGTCCAGAGGGAAGGCTGTGAAGTCCATGGAGCAGGATACCGTGGTGATGAGGCTGTGGAGGGGGGGGAGGGGGAGGGGGAGGGGGGGTCATTATCGTCATCATCATTAGTTATCATTATTATTGTTGTTTTTATCGTCATGGCCGCTTTCTGTAATTACCTTTCACTTATCATTATTATTATTATTATTATTATTATTATTATTATTATTATTATTATTGTTATTATCATCTTTATTCCGTATTCACCATTCATTCGTTTTGTCTCTCATTCTTTTTCTTTTTCTCATTCTTTCTCTTCCTTTCTCTTTCTTTCTTCCTTTTCCTTCTTTCCTTCCTTCCTTTCTTTCTTTCTTTCTTTCTTCTCTCTCTCTCTCTCTCTCTCTCTCTCTCTCTCTCTCTCTCTCTCTCTCTCTCTCTCTCTCTCTCTCTCTCTCTCTCTCTCTCTCTCGGCACAATATATCTTCTTCGTCTTCTTCTTCTTCTTCTTCTTCTTCTTCTTCTTCTTCTTCTTCTTCTTCTATTTCTGTTTCCTTTACCGAGTTTCCTTTTGTTTCTTTTTTTGTTTTATTTTCGTGATAACTTTTTCCATTTCCTTTGTTTTTTAAATTTCTTCCTTCCCTTTTATCTCGTTTGTTCGTCTTGATTTTCTTTTTTTTCTTTTTCTTTTTTTCTTTCATATTCTTTAGCCTTTCTTCCTTCGCTCCTTGCTTTCTTCCTTCATTTCTTCATTCTCATTCTCCCTTTCTTTGTTTCTTCTTTCTGTCCTCTCTTTTATCCATTTTTTCACTTTCTCTCCTTCCTTCCTCCGTTTCTCTGTTTTATTCTTTCCTTCCTTCCTTCCTCCCTTCCTCCCTCTCTTTCTTCCTTCCTCTCATCCATCTATCCATCCATCCATACTTCTTTCCTTTTTTTTAATTCCCTTCCTTCCTTCCTTCCTTCCTTCCTTCCTTCCTTCCTTATCGCATCGCAGCCGTTCAGTCGGTATTGGGAATCGTTCTCTTTCCTATTTCTTGCAATAAAACTCGACTTTCTTGTAAACATTGTGTGTGTGTGTGTGTGTGTGTGTGTGTGTGTGTGTGTGTGTGTGTGTGAAGGTGGGATAATTTTTTTTTTTTCTTGTCTTGCTTTTTTTTCTGTTTTCTGTTCGTAATGTTTTCTCAGTAATGTCCGTGAATGAACCTTACTTTCTCTCTCTCTCTCTCTCTCTCTCTCTCTCTCTCTCTCTCTCTCTCTCTCTCTCTCTCTCTCTCTCTCTCTCTCTCTCTCTCTCTCTCTCTCTCTCTCTCTCTCTCTCTCTCTCTCTTTTCGTTTTCTTTCTTTTTTCCTTCTTTTTTTTCCCTTTTTGTCTTTCTTTTCTCTCTCTCTCTCTCTCTCTCTCTCTCTCTCTCTCTCTCTCTCTCTCTCTCTCTCTCTCTCTCTCTCTCTCTCTCTCTCTCTCTCTCTCTCTCTCCTTTCTTTCTTTCTTTCTCTCTCCCTCTCTATCTATCTAACTATCTATCTGTCTATATTTTTTTGTGTCTATCTTATCTTATTTATCTACCTTTTTTTTTGACCGTGTAACTTTTTTTTCTTCTTCGTTCCTTGTTTTCTTTTTTCTCCCTTTTTTCTTCTTTCTCCCTTTGTTTCTCCCTTTTTTTCTTTCTCCCTTTTTCTTTCTCCCTTTGCTTCTTCTTTCTCCTTTTTTTCTTTTCTCCCTTGTTTTCTTCATTCTCCCTTCTTTTCTTCTCCCTTTTTCTTTCTCCCTTTGTTTTCTTCTTCCTCCCTTTTTTTATATATCAGAATTGCTTCGGTTCCCTTTGTGCCTCATTTTTCGGGGGTCCAGTTTCTTAATCCATTCATTACTCGCCTTCCTGTTCATGCCGCGTCCAGACTCGCTCACCTCCTTTCTCTATTCCTTTTTGCTCAGTTGAATTTTCTGCCTCTCTCTCCTCTAATCATGTTGCATAGAATTGTACACTTTTATATTTATTTTCTTTTGTTTTTGTCATTTTTCTGTTTTCTCTTTTATTTCATTCTCCGCTGGTTGTATCGTATAACGGCGTAACACTTTTTACTTATTTTATTTTGTTTTTCTGTCTCTTCTATTTCATTCTACTCTGTTCATGTTTTCGTAGACTTGTTCACTTTTCTATTTTTTTGGGGTCATTTTTTTTTTTTTGCTTTTTTCTGTTATTTCATTCCTCAGGTTTCCTAGAATGGCGTAACACTTTCTACTTCTTTTGTTTTGTTTTTTGTAATTTTTCTGATTTTCTCTTATTTCACTTTCCTCCATATTCATCTTTTCTCGAATTGTACACTTCCATTTTTTTTCTTTTTTTCATTTTCTGATTTTCTCTTATTTCACTTTCCTCTATATTCATCTTTTCTCGAATTGTACACTTCCATTTTTTTTCTTTTTGTCATTTTCTGATTTTCTGTTTTTTCATTCTCCTCTGGTTGTTTCCTTGAATGACCTAACACTTTCTACTTCTTTCATTTTGTTTTGTTTTTTGTCATTTTCCTGCTTTTCTTTGTTATTTCATTCTCTGGTTGTTTCCTAGAATGGCCCAACACTTTCTACTTCTTTTATTTTATTTTGTCCTTTTCTATTTTATCTCTTTATTTTATTTTCCTTTATTCATGTTTCCTAGAATTGTACTTATCTCATCTTTCCTCACCCCTGATTTCTCCTCCTTTTTCTTTTTTTTACCTTCCTTCTTTCATTCCTTCATCCTTCCCTTCCTAACTCATTACTTTTTTATTTGTTTTCTTCTCTTTTTTCACTTTTTTATTTTTTTTATTTTTGTTTTCTCTTCCTTCATCTGTCTTTCTCTTCTGTTGCGTTCACCTCTACTTATGTTTCTTTTATTTCATTTTCTGCCCTTTTTTCTGTTTTTCTCTTTTATTTTCCTCTTCATATTTACTAGAATGGTCTACACTTTCTATTCCTTTTATTTCCATTTCTTTCATATCTATTTCTATTTGTATTGCCTTTTCCATTTCTTTATTTTTTTTCTTTCTTTCTTTCTTTATTTTTAATCATATAATTTCCTACAATGGTCTACAGTTTCTATTCCTTTTACTTCCATTTCTCTCATATCTATTTCTATTTCGACTTTTTTTCTTTCTTTCTTTTTCTTTCTTTCTTTATTTCTTTTTAATCATATA
>NC_066567.1:8232484-8234984 GCF_024679095.1 Eriocheir sinensis
GAGGAGGAGAAGAAAAGTAGGAAGAGGGGAAAAAGAAGAATAGGAGGAGGAGGAGGAGGAAGAAGAAGAGGGGAAGAAGTAGGAGAAAGGAGGAGGAGGAAAAGTGGAAGAAGAAGATGGAAAGGGGAAGAAGAGGAAAAGGAGGAGGGAGAAGAGGTGGAGGAAGAGGAAGAAGAGTAGAAGAAATAAATAGTTGAAGAGGAAGAACAATATGGAATGAAAGTGAAGAGGAGGAGAAGAGAAGAAGGAGGAAGAGGAAAATAATAATGAGAAAAAGAGGAAGAAAGTGATAAAATTTTAGGAAGAGAAAAAATGTGAAAGAAAAAAAGAAAAAAAAACAGTAATACCAAAAACAAGGAGGAGGGGAGAAGGAGAATAAAGAGGAGGAAGAAGAGGGAGAAATTGATAAAATTCGAGGATGAGAAAGAATGAGAGGTGGATAAAGAACAACAAGAACAAGAATAACAAAAAAAAAACAAGAAGGAGGAGGAGGAGGAGGAGGAGGAGCAGAATAATGAAGAGGAAGAAGAGGAAGAAAGTAATAAAATTCGAGGAAGAGAAAGAATGCGAGAAGGAGAAAGAATAACAATAACAATACAAAAAACACGAGTGAGGAGGAGGAGAGAAGAAGAGGAAGAGGAGAAAGAGGAGGAGGAGGAAGAAGAAGAAGCACAACAAAAGAATATATCTCAGAATTATAGGAGACGTGACCGCTAACATTACCCGGGTCGATAACAACAACAGTATCAGCATACCAGAGTTAGGGTCGGTCACTCCCTCTCAATCTTTTAACAGTGGCGTGAAGTATTACGAGCCTCTCACTCTTCTGTCCCTTCCTCTCCCTTCCCTTCTCACTCCCTTCATCTTAAACTCCCTGCCTTTTCCTTCTCCCTGTTCGTTCTACACCCTGTCTCTCTCCTTCCCTGCATCTTAGCCTCCCTGTTCATTTCCCTCTCTCCCTTTCCTTCTCTGTCCCTCCCCCTTCTTATACTCCTTCATCTTAAACTCCCTGCCTTTTCCTTCTCCCTGTTCGTTCTACACCCTGTCTCTCTCCTTCCCTGCATCTTAGCCTCCCTGTTCATTTCCCTCTCTCCCTTTCCTTCTCTGTCCCTCCCTCCCCTTCTTATACTCCCTTCATCTTAAACTCCCTGCCTTTTCCTTCTCCCTGTTCGTTCTACACCCTGTCTCTCTCCTTCCCTGCATCTTAGCCTCCCTGTTCATTTCCCTCTCTCCCTTTCCTTCTCTGTCCCTCCCTCCCCTTCTTATACTCCCTTCATCTTAAACTCCCTGCCTTTTCCTCTCTCTGTTCGTTCTACTGTCTCTCTCTCTCCCCCCTGCATCTGCCTCCCCTTTCCCTCCTTTCCTTCTCTGTCCCTCCCTCCCCTTCTTATACTCCCTTCATCTTAAACTCCCTGCCTTTTCCTCTCTCTGTTCCTTTCCTTCTCCCTGCATCTTAGCCTCTCTGTTCATTTCCTTCTCTCCCTTTTTCCTTCTCTGTCCCTTCCTCTCCCTTCCCTTCTCACTCCCTGTCTTATACTCCCTTCAACTTAAACTCCCTGCCTTTTCCTCTTCCTGTTCCTTTCCTCTCCCTGTAATATACACCCTGATTTTCTCCTTTCCTGCACCTTAGCCTCCCTGTCCATTTTTCTCTCTCCCTTTTTCCTTCTCTCTCCCTTCCTTTTCCTGTCCTTACCATTCTTCTTCTCCCTTTCTCTACCACTCTGTTTCTTCCTCTCCCTGTTTTCTTTTCCTCTCTCTCCTTTCCATTCCTTGTCCCTTTCACTCCCTCTTTCTCTCCCTTTCTTCCCTTCCCCTCTGTGTTTCTCTCCCTATCTCTTCCTCTCCCTGTCTTTTTTCCTCTCTGTCCTTTCCACTTTCTGTCCCTTTCACTCCCTCTTTCTCCCTTTCTTTCCTTCCCCTCTGTGTTTCTCTCCCTATCTCTTCCTCTCCCTGTCTTTTTTCCTCTGTCCTTTCCACTTCCTGTCCCTTTCACTCCCTCTTTCTCCCTTTCTTTCCTTCCCCTCTGTGTTTCTCCCCTTATCTCTTCCTCTTTCTGTCTCTTCCTCTTTCTCTCCCTTACTCTTCCTATCTCCTCCCATTCCTATCTTCTCCCTATTTCTTCCACTTCCTCTCTCTTCCCCTCCCTGCCTCTTCAATTCCCTATCTCTTCCACTCTCTCTCTCTCTCTTCCCCTTTCTCTCCCTTACTCATCCTATTACTATCTTCTCCCTATTTCTTCCTCTTCCTCCCTCTTACCCTCCCTGCCTCTCTTCCATTTCCTATCTCTTCCTTTTCCTGTCCATTCCCCTCTCTTTCCCTTCCACTCCCTGTCTCTTCTCTGTCTCTTTCGCATGCCAATTGATCGCTCCCTCCCTCCCTCCCTCTCTCCCTCTCCCTCTCTCTCTCTCTCCCTTCCCCTCCCTCCCTCCCTCACCCAAACTATGCATAATTAATCCCTGCAACGCCACCCGTAAATACGATCAAGAATTTAATGCCGGGC
>NC_066567.1:8239984-8247484 GCF_024679095.1 Eriocheir sinensis
TACTACTACTATTACTGCTACTACTACACCATTCAGTCTGTTCACGACGTTCATTCATCTCTGTCTAAAGCTTATGTCATTCTCTCTCTCTCTCTCTCTCTCTCTCTCTCTCTCTCTCTCTCTCTCTCTCTCTCTCTCTCTCTCTCTCTCTCTCTCTCTCTCTCTCTCTCTCTCATATTTCATCATTCTCTCCCTTCTCTTCCCTTCCTTTCCCTTCCCTTCCTTCATCGGCTTTCCATCAGATTTAAACGTAACACATGGACGAGAGAGAGAGAACTTTTTTATCACTATTCTTCTTCTTCTTCTTCTAATTATTATTATTTATATTATTATTATCATTATTGTTATTATTATTATTATTATTATTATTATTATTATTATTATTATTATTATTATTATTATTATTATTATTATTATTATTATTATTATTGTTGTTGTTGATTTTGTTGTTGTTCCTCTTCGCTATTAAAATCAAGAATCTCTCTCAAGGGAACACTGGAGACCTTTCTTAATGGCAAATGTCTCTCTCTCTCTCTCTCTCTCTCTATCTCTCTCTATCTCTGTACATTTTGTCTCCCCACTCTCTCTCTCTCTCTCTCTCTCTCTCTCTCTCTCTCTCTCTCTCTCTCTCTCTCTCTCTCTCTCTCTCTCTCTCTCTCTCTCTCTCTCTCTCTCTTGACTTTAAAGTCTCTCTTCTCTTCTTACGTGTGTTGTTGTTGTTGTGTTGTTGTTTAGTGGTGTGGTGGTGGTTAGGTGGTGGTTAGCAGTGGGAGGAAGAGGGAGGGAGGAGGAGGAGGAAGAGGAGGGAGGAGAGAGTGGAGGAGGAGGAAAAGAAGAATGTGTTGACAGTAATTTCATCCCAGTCCTCATATTTGCTCTCTCTCTCTCTCTCTCTCTCTCTCTCTGTCTCTCTCTCTCTCTCTCTCTCTCTCTCTCTCTCTCTCTCTCTCTCTCTCTCTCTCTCTCTCTCTCTCTCTCGTAGCACTCAAGTTAAAGGAAGATGTAAGAAATAAATTAAAGTTTCACACACACACACACACACACACACACACACACACACACACACACACACACACACACACACACACACACACACACACACACACACACACACACACACTAGCTCACGTACACACACACGCACACACACACTTTCCTTTATTTCCCCTAGCGAAGAAGAGAGCGTTGGGGGGGGGAGAAAGAGGGAGAGAGAGAGAGGGGAGAGAGAGAGAGGGAGAGTGATAGGAGGAGAGTGAGAGGGAGGAGGGGCGTACATCCACCTCTCACAACTGCTACTGAAACACTGGCTCTCTCATAGCATTGCACTGCTATAAAACTCCTCCTCCTCCTCCTCCTCCTCCTCCTTCTTTTCTTGCTTCTATTGTATTGCATTCGATTTCTCCTTTCTCCTTTTTTCCTCCTTACATATTATTGCTTTTGTGTGTGTGTGTGTGTGTGTGTGTGTGTGTGTGTGCGTGTGTGTGCGTCATAGTCATAAATTTTCACGTTTGCTATGATTTGTTGCAGGTTTAGTGTGTTTGTTTATTTATTTATTTATTTATTTATTATTTTTTATGGCTAAGGAGACAGTTCAAGGGCGTAAAAAAAAAAATATAAAAAAAGCCCGCTGCTCACTGGTCCTGAATAGAGGTCAAAGGAGTGTCCAAAAAGAGAGGTCAGTTTCGGGAGGAGAGGTGTCCTGATGTTTGTTTGTTTGTTTGTTTGTTTGTTTGAGTGTGTGTGTGTGTGTGTGTGTGTGTGTGTGTGTGTGTGTATTGGTGCGTGAGAGACACACACACACACGCACATACACATACACACACACACACGTCCCACACACACATACACAGACCCCCCACCCACCCCCACAAACACACACACACATACGCTCCCCTTCCCCCTCCCTCTACTCCCCCCCCCTCTCTACACCTCGCCCATAAATTCCCGACGCGCGTTCACAAACAAGAGCGAAAAACGATATTAATGTTAATCTGTTATTGAAATTTGCGTGCAGTCAAGAGATGGGGCTTTTATATCTGTCTGCGGGGGGAGGAGGAGGAGGAGGAGGAGGAGGAGGAGGAGGAGGATGAGAGATGAGAGGAAGAGAGGAGTAATGGGTTGGATATTGATTTTGGGAGAAATGGAGGAGGAGGAGGAGGTAAGAGAGAGAGAGAGAGAGAGAGAGAGAGAGAGAGAGATGGAGGAGGAGGAGGAAAAGGAAGAGGAAGAAGAGGAGGAGGAGGAGGTGTTGTGTTTCATGTAGAGATTTGTCTGCTCTCTCTCTCTCTCTCTCTCTCTCTCTCTCTCTCTCTCTCTCTCTCTCTCTCTCTCTCTCTCTCTCTCTCTCTCTCTTTTAATCAGCTTAAATCGTCGGCCTCATCCCACTTTCTTCATTCCCTCTTTTCATCCTCCTCCTCCTCCTCCTCCTCCCCCTCCTCCTCCTCCTCCTCCGTCCCTCCTATCTCTTCTCCATGAATAGGACGCCCGCTTATCTTCCTCGTCCTCCTCTTCCTCTTCCGTCTTCGTGTCCTCCTCCTCCTCCTCCTCCTCCTCCTCCTCCTCCTCCTCCTCCTATTGTTGTTGTTGTTACTGATGTTCTTTCGTTTTTCTTTTTTTTCTATTTTTCTTTGTTGTACTTTTATTTCTTTTTTTTCTATCGACATAACTTCTCTTCTCCTCCTCCTCCTCCTCCTCTTCCTCCTCCTCTTCCAGCGATGTCATAATGTGCGCGTTAAAATGTTGAACCGGCAACCCCTCCCGCGACACCCTTAAGAAATAGGCGAAGTGACAACCCCATGAATTCTCTCCTCCTCCTCTTCCTCCTCCTCTCCTCCTCCTCTTCCTCCTCCTCCTATTCTTCCTCTTCCTCCTACCGCATCTCTCCCTCTTCCTTGTTTCCTTTCCTTCATATCCTCCGTCTTCTCCCTTTCTTCCTCCTTTATCTCCTCCTCCTCCTCTTCCTCCTCCTTTTTTTTATCTTCTGCTTGACTCATTTTCCTATTTTCCTGTTTTTTTTCCTCATTTTCATTACTCTTCAAAATTTTTACTTTCTCAGGTGAAGTCGAGGAGGAGGAGGAGGAGGAGGAGGAGGTGGAGGAGGAAGGAAGGAAGAGGGAGAAAGGAGAAGTGGAGGACAGTTTCAGGATTTTATGGTTAGTTGCAGATGGTGGTGGTGGTGGTTGGGGGGGAGGGAGTGTGTGTGTGTGTGTGTGTGTGTGTGTGTGTGTGTGTGATAGAGTGTGGTGGTGAATGCATTGGTGTGATGATGGTGGTGGTGGTGGTGATAGTGGTGGTGTTGGTGGTGATAGTGGTGGTGGTAGTGGTGGTGGCTGTGGTGGTGGTCATGGCTGTGATGATAGTAGTGGTGGTGGTGGTGGTAGTAGTAGTAGTAGTAGTGGTGGTTGTGGTGGTGGTGGTAGTAGTTGTAGTGGTAGTAGTGGTAGTAGTAGTAGTAGTAGTAGTAGTAGTAGTCGTGGTGGTGGTGGTGGTGGTGGCGGCGGTGCAGGCTTTTATAGGCTTTGTTGGGCTGTATCGTCTAGGGGCTGTGGACTGGCTTCACTGTTTTTCTCTTTTCCCTTCCTTTTGCAAACCGTTTTCGCTGTACGTCCGATTTTTCATTTTTTGCCATTTTCTTTTTATTCCTTCTTTGTTCCTGTCTGTAAGGGAACTGCAGTATATTTACTTTTATATTTTTTCGCTTCATTTCTCTTCACAATTTTTTCTCGTCTCTTTTTAAAATAATATATCAAATTTTTTATTCAGGCGTTATTTCTTTTCATTTCTTTTTTGTTTCGTCTGTAAGGGAACTGTATATTTCTCTTATGTTTTTTCGCTTCATTTCTTGCAATGTTTTTTTCTCGTCTTTTTTTAATATAATATAACCCAAACTTTTTTATTCAATCGTTATTTTCTTATTTCTTTTCTGTTTCGTCTGTAAGAGAACTGCATATTTCTCTTATATTTTTTTTGCTCTTTTTCGTAATATTTTTTTTCTCTTTTCTTTTTAATATACTTTAATCTTTCTTATTCGTCGTTGTTATTTTTTTTTTTTATTCCGTCTGTAATGGAACTGCATATTTCTCTTATATTTTTTTCTTCATTTATCTTCACATTTTTTTTCTCGTCTCTTTTTAATATTGTGTAACTCAACCTCTTTATTTAGTCATTATTTCTTTTTGATTCTTCTTTGTTTCGTCTGTAAGGGAACTGCATATTTCTCTTATATTTTTTTTTGTTTAATTTCTTGCAATATTTTTTTCTCGTCTTTTTAATATAGTGTAACTCAACCTCTTTATTTAGTCTTTATGATCTGACTTCGACCATTATTTTTGGGCTATATAAACCTCTCATTAGTCTCCTTGATTAGAGAAACGAGCAATTAATCTCTCGGCAGTCTTTAGAATCTCGTAAAAACAAAAGCTCAAAATAAACAAAGAATACAAGAGTGATCCCTGATTTGACTTCGACCATTTTCTTTGGGCAATATAAACCTCTCATTAGATTCCTTGATTAGAGAAATGGACAATTAATCTATCAAGTCTTTAGAATCGTAAAAACAAAAACACAATAAACAGAAGATAGACAGTGACCGCTGATCTGACTTCGACCGTTTCCTTTAGGCTATAATATTATAAACATTCTCATTAGATTCCTTGATTAGAGAAACGGACAATTAATCTATCAACAGTCTTTAGAATCGTAAAAACAAAAACACAAAATAAACAGAAGATAGACAGTGACCCCTGATCTGACTTCGACCGTTTCCTTTAGGCTATGATATTATAAACATTCTCATTAAATTCCTTCATTAGAGAAATGGACAATTAATCTATCAGCAGTCTTTAGAATCTCTCGTAAAAACAAATACAAAATAAACAAAAAATACAAGAGTGACCCCTGATCTGACTTCGACCATTATCTTTGGGCAATATAAACATCTCATTAGATTCTTTAATTAGAGAAACGAAGAATTAATCTATCATCAGCCTGTCAGTAATCTATATAATCACTCGTAAACTCAAAAGCACAAGAGAAACAAAAAAATATAAGATTGACACCTGATCAGACCGACTAATTCCTCTCTTCATTTTCATTATATTCCTTAGTTAAAAAAATAAAAAAAACGAACAATTGACCTTCCAACAGCTTGTCAATAGACCTTAAAATTACTCGAGAAAACAAAAACACAAAGATTGACGCCTGATCTGACTTCGACTATTCCTTTGGGCTAGTTTCCAGGGTGAGATTGCGCGGGAAATGGCTGTGTTGGGCTGCATGGCTCCTGCACCGCCAGCCCGCCCGCTCGTATAGTGAGGCCGCAGCCGCCACCGAGGAAGGGCGTACGCCGCTCGCTGCACCGCCCCTTTGACTACCTTGTGAGACGGAGAGACAGCCAGCGAGCCAGAGCACACGCACACGAGTACAGGACGAGACCAGGAGACCGCGGGGCATCACAGAGGAGAGACCGAGTGGAGAGAAACGAAGAGAGGAAGGAGAGATAACAAGAGAGGAGGGTGAGAAAGAGAGAGCGAGAGTGAGAGAATCCCGCTGACCCACACAAGACTAGGTCACTCTTCCTCCTCCTCCTCCTCGTCCACTCCTCCTCCTCTTCCTCCTCCTCCTTCGGGTTTCAGAGGAGAGTGAGGAGCCCTTGGGAGGAGGTGCAGGATAGACTCTCCTTCCTCCTCCACTCCTTCAGTCTCTCCTTCACTCCTACCTCCTCTTCCTCCTCCTCCTCCTCGGCAATATGGAGGACGCAGTCGCCACCGCCGCCGCCGCTGCTCTCCTTCACTCACTGAAAACGTACACACACACCTGCTGAGAAACGTACATGGACTTACACACCTGCTAACGGACACACGAACTCACATACAAATCTACGGACACTGACATCGGCGTTTGGTTACGTTCGAAGCTTCAAATTAACTGAACCACTTGACTGAACCAGAAACGACTGACTGAAAGAAAACGTGAAAAGAACTAAATTAAATCTCCCCACTGAACCATCGAACCATCAACTGAAGCTCCGAAAACACAAGTGAACCCTCGACTGAAGCCTTGACTGAAGATTCACACTGCTGATTCACCTGCTATGGGTCTCCTGCTTCTGCTGCTCCCCCCGCTGACTCCCCGCAGCTAATACCATGGTAAGTGACGCATGTACACACACACACACACACACACACACACACACACACACACACACACACATATTGTTTCCTTTTTTGCATTTTATTTTGTGTGTTTTTTGGTCTGTGTTTGCCTTTGAAGTGATGAGTTGTTTTCTTTTTTTCTTTGTTGCTGTTTTCTTTTATGTGGCTCAGCATTAGTGTTATGAGCGTTGTTTTTTGTTTCCTTTTAATGTTGTTTTTGGTGTTTTTATCATTATTATTATTTTTATTATTATTATTATTATTATTATTATTATTATTATTATTATTATTATTATTATTATTATTATTATTATTATTATTATTATTATTATTATCGTTGTTGTCATTCTTCTTTTTCTTTTTTGTGTTTCTTTTTCCTCTTGTTCTTCATCATCCTTTTTTTCTTCTTTTTCTTCTTCTTTGTCTTCTTTACTTATTGATATTTTTTATTTTGTGATTCTTACGTCTATTATTATTACCTTTGTTGTTGTTGTACTTGTTTTTCTTCTTGTTTTTGATGGCGGTCTTTAAGCATTTTCTCCCTTTTATAGCAGCCATTGATATTATTGTTATTATTATTATTATTATTAATTTTTTTTTATTGCCGAAAATGCGAATACGAAGCTTTCAGAAACTCTGCGGTAACGCCCAGCCGCATTTGAATATCCCAACTATTTCCTCTCTCTCTCTCTCTCTCTCTCTCTCTCTCTCTCTCTCTCTCTCTCTCTCTCTCTCTCTCTCGCTCTCTCTCTCTCTCTCTCTCTCTCTCTCTCTCTCTCTCTCTCTCTCTCTCTCTCTCTCTCTCTCTCTCTCTCTCTCTCTCTCTCTCTCTCTCTCTCTCTCTCTCTCTCTCTCTCTCTCTCTCTCTCTCTCTCTCTCTCTCTCTCGCTTTATTTACCTATCTATCCATCTATCTGTCTTCTCCATTTTTTCTTCTTTTATCTTAATTCTGTATTTTCCTTATTTCTCTCATTCTCTTTATATTTTCTTCTCTTCCCTCTGTCTCTCTACCGGTCTATATCTATCTATCTCTTTGTAGTAGTAGTAGTAGTAGTAGTAGTAGTAGTAGTAGTAGTAGTAGTAGTAGTAGGGTCAGCAGCAGGAGCAGTAGTATTGAAAACAGTGACAACCAACCAGTATCAATAACAATAACTAACAACAGCAATACCAGGAAACAATAACATCAACAATAGCCAAAGCAATCTCCCACTCTTTATCGCAATGGACTGACAGAGCAATGAGTGACACAGCTTGACTGACTGACTGCTAAAAAAGAGAAATATATATTGCATTCATTGTTTGTAAAGGCCAGGGGTGAGAGAGAGAGAGAGAGAGAGAGTAGTTACAT
>NC_066567.1:8252484-8272484 GCF_024679095.1 Eriocheir sinensis
GTTGTGTGTTTTAATCTGCTGCAATGAGTAGAAACGAGAGAGGGAAGGAAAACGTGAATAAGGAAAGGAATGATAAGGAAAATTGTAAGGCTTGAAAAAGGGAGAAACAGGAAAGGGAAGAAAAAGGTGAATAAGGAAAGGAATGATGAGGAAAATTGTAAGGCTTGAGAAAGGGGGAAACAGGAAAGGGAAGGAATACAAGTGAATAAAGGAGGAAATAAGAAGGAAAGTTTAATATTCGAATAAGGGAGAAGTTCCATTTGTCTTGTGTTTTAACTTGTCGTAATGAGTAAAAGAGAAGGAAAAAATTGATAAGAAGGGAAATAAGAAGGAATTTTGTAAGGCTTAAGAAAGGGGGAAGTTATTTGTCTTATATTCTAACTTTGTAATGAGTAAAAGAGAAGGAAAAAAATAAGAAGGGAAATAAGAAAGAATTTTGTAAGGCTTAAGAAATGGGGAAGATAAATTTCTCTTGTATTCTAACTTTTCGAAATGAGTAAAAATTAGAGGAAGAAAAAAGCGAATAAGAGGGAAAACTACGAAGGGAATGTTTGAGATAAGGGAAAGGTGTGTTTGTCTTCCCTTCTAACCTTTTGCAGTGATTAAAAGTCGGTGAGGATGGAAAAGCAGGTAAATAAGAAGGGAAATAAGAGGGTTTTCGTAAGGCTTAAAGAAGGGAAAGTTTAATTAGGCATCTTTCTACCTCCTCGTTGCGCTACTCTCTGGAATCAGTAAGTAGGAGGGCGAGGAAAGAGAAAAGAAGAACAGGAAAGAAAGGAAAAGGAAGAAGAGAAATGAAGAAGGAAATTGTAAGGTTTGAGAAAGGGAAAGTTTAATTAGTCTGTTTACCTTTCCATTGTATAACACCTTCGGAAATCAATAAATAGAGAGCTGAAGAAGGAAAAAGAGGGAAAGGAAAGAAAGGAAAAGGAAGAAGGAAAATGAAGATGAAATTTGTAAGGTTTCAGAAAGGGAAAGTTTAATTAGACATCTTTTTACCTTTCCATTGTATAACACCTTCGGAAATCAATAAGTAGGAGGCTGAAAAAGGAGAAAAGGAAAAAAAAGGAGAGAAAGGAAAAGGAAAAATTGAAATGAAGATGAAATTTGTATGGTTTGTGAAAGGGAAAGTTTAATTAGACATCTTTTTACCTTTCCATTGTATAACACCTTCGGAAATCAATAAGTAGGAGGCTGAAAAAGGAGAAAAGGAAAAAAAGGAGAGAAAGGAAAAGGAAAAATGGAAATGAAGATGAAATTTGTAAGGTTTGAGAAAGGGAAAGTGTAATTAGACATCTTTTTACCTTTCCATTGTATAACACCTTCGGAAATCAATAAGTAGGAAGCTGAAAAAGGAGAAAAGGAAAAAAAGGAGAGAAAGGAAAAGGAAAAATGGAAATGAAGATGAAATTTGTAAGGTTTTAAGATTGGAAAGTTTAATTAGGCACCTTTCTACCTTCTCATTGCGCTACACACCCGAAAATCAATAAGTAGAAGGCTGAGGAAAGAGAAAAGTAATTAAGAAGGGAAATGAAGAAGGAAATTATAAGGTTTGAGAAAGAGAAAGTTTAATTAGGCATCTTTCTACCTTTCCATTGTACCACACCTTCGGAAATCAATAAGTAGAGAGCTGAAGAAGGAAGAAAGAAGAAAAGGAAAGAAAGGAAAAGGAAAAACGAAAATGAAGAAGGATATTGTAAGATTTGAGAAAGGGAAAGTTTAATTAGCCATCCTTTTTACCTTTTCATTGTACCACACCTTCGAAAATCAATAAGTAGAGAGCTGAAGAAGGAAGAAAGAAGAAAAGGAAAGAAATGAAAAGGAAGAAGGGAAATGAAGAAGGAAATTTTGTTAGGTTTGAGAAAGGGAAAGTTTAATGAGACACCTTCTTACCTTTCCATTGTACCACACCTTCGGAAATCAATAAGTATAGAGCTGAAGAAGGAAGAAAGGAGAAAAGGAAAGAAAGGAAAAGGAGGAACGGAAATGAAGAAGGAAATTTTGTAAGGTTTGAGAAAGGGAAAGTCTAATTAGCCATCCTTTTTACCTTACCATTGTACCACACCTTCGGAAATCAATAAGAAGGAAGCTGAAAAAAGAGGAAAGTAATTAAGAAAGGAAATGAAAAAGGAAATTTGTAAGGTTTGTGAAAGAGAAAGTTTGTTGGTGTTTAGTGAGTGCTCGAACTGCTAGTTGGTTGAAGGGTAAGGAAAAACCAATACCCGTCAAGGTTACTTTATTACAAAAATTACACAAAGTCATTGGGATAGACGAAACACAAAAGAGACGTTGTTGTGTGTATATGCATTTATATGAATGTTGTGTAATGTAAATGACATTGGGGTGTTGGTGTATGTGCTGTACAAAATGTATGTGAGAAGTGTAGCAGGACGTGGACAGACAGTTGAAGATTAACAATTAGCAATAAAGATTAACAATGAGGACGCGACAAGACACGGAGCACAACAATGAAAACATTAATGACAAAATAAGAGTTTGTGCTGCCACACCATTTTCTATGAGTCACCGGGAAGAGCACGCGACCGTTTCAGCGGTGGCTTGCTACAAGTTTAATTAGACACCTTTTTTTTTTTTTTTTTTTCATTCTATAACCTTCGAAAATGAACACGTAAAAAGCTGAGAAATGAGGAAAGTAATTAAGAAGGGAAATGAAGGAGGAAATTAGTAAGGTTTAAGAAAGGGAAAGTTTAATGAGTGATTTTTCTAACTTTCCATTGTACTACTCCTTCGAAAACCACCAAATGACAACCGAAACGAGAAAAAAAGGTTGAGGGAAAAATAAACCAAACTGGAAGGTCCAAGGAGAGGAAGGAAAACAAGTGAATAAAAGGAGGAAATAAGAAGAGAAATCTAATATTTGAGAAAGGGGGAAGTTTAATTTGTCTTTTATTCTAACTTTTCGAAATGAGTAAAAGAGAAGGAAAAAATGATAAGAAGGGAAGTAAGAAGGAATTTTGAAAGGCTTTAGAAATGGGGAAGATAAATTTCTCTTGTATTCTAACTTTTCGAAATGAGTAAAAAATTTGTAAGGCTTAAGAAAGGAGGAAGTTAAGTTTCTCTTGTATTCTAACTTTTCGAAATGAGTAAAAAATTAGAGAAAGAAAAAAAAGTGGATGAGAAGTTAAAGCAATTATCATTTTTACCTCTTGTATTGCGTTCTGAGTTCGAGGTCACTCTTCCTCAGTGCACTCCGTTCCTTTGTCAAATTCAGTGAGGAAGGAAAGTAAAAGAAGGAAAAGTAAGATTAGCTAAAAATATGGTAAGGAAACTGATATAAGGTTCAGGAGAGAGTTATAAGCACTGAACACGAACGAAAAAGATCATACACACGTTATTCTTTTGTTTTCTTTTTACTCGGTGCGTTACGTAGGAAGAATAAGAAGATTAAAAACAACTAAAAGACGGTAATGAAGCTAACATGCAGCGTTGCCAGAAAGAAAATAAAGAGGGAATTAAAAGAAACTGTAAGAAGAAAAGAAGGAATAAAAGGAAAATGTGAGAAAATAAAAAGAAAATCAAAAGAAAACGTTAGAAAGTAAGAGAAGGAAAAATGAAATTAGCAAAAAAGATGGTAAGGAAACTAATATAAGGTTCAGGAGAGAGTTATAAGCACTGAACACGAACGAAAAAGATCATACACACGTTATTCTTTTGTTTTCTTTTTACTCGGTGCATTATGTAAGGAGAATAAGAAGATTAAAAACAACTAAAAAGACGGTATAACGAAGCTAACATGCAGCATTGCCAGAATTATCGTACTCAGAACATCGTATTTTCTGATGTCTGACTCATGGCTAATGCAAGCAAACACCACCAGTTACCGATTTTAACGATAACTATAAATGAATCTTGTTATTGGGGCAGGGATGACAGTTTTGGGTTGAAGATACGCAAATATAAGAGGCTGAGTACGACAGTCTGGTAACGTTGCTAACATGTAGTTCAAAAGAGTGATAAGACTGAAACACGGACAGAAAAGAAGATACACTCGTTTCTTTTTTTCTTTTTATTCCTTAGCGCGTTCCGGGAGTCAGAAATCAATGAGTGAGGAAAGTAAGAACAGTAAATAAAAGTGAGAAAAACCACAAAAAAAATTATAATGGCTAGGAAAGAGTAATAAGGTATAAACACTAACGGAAAATAAGATACGAGCGTTACTCTTTTGTTTTTATAATGAGGAAGGGAAGGAAGAAAAGTGGAGCCAAATAACAGGAAAAAACGATAAAGAAGCTAATATAAGGTTCAGGAAAGAGTCATAAGGTATAAACACTAACAGAAAAAGAAGATACGAACGTTACTCTTTTGTTTTTATAATGAGGAAGGGAAGGAAGAAAAGTGGAACCGAATAACATTGAAGAAATACAATAAAGAAAGTAAGATAAGGTTCAGGAAGGAGTAATAATGTTTAAACACGAACGGGAATTAAGATACACACGATAGTCCTTTGTTTTTTTTTCTTCTTTCCTCAGTGCATTGCGGGACCCAGAGATCAATGAATGCACGCCGCAAGAAGTGGAGGCGAAGAAAACGGGAAACGACGAAGAAGGAAAACGTAAGAATTTGAGGGAATGAAAGAAAACTAAGAATAAAAGGGGAATTAAAGAAAAATGTGAGAATAAAAGAAAATGTAAGAAAATAGAGTAAATTAATGGAAAACGTAAGAAAATAAAGAGGGAATTAAAAGAAAATGTAAGAAGAAAAGAAGGAATTAAAGGAAATGAGATAATAAAGAGAAAAAGGAAAATGTAAGAAAATAAAGAGGGAACTAAAGTAAAATGTAAGAAGACAAAGAGGGAGACAAAGGGAAATATAAGAAAATAGAGTAAATGAAAAGGAAAATAGGAAAATAAAGAGGAAAATATAAGAAAATGTAAAAATAAAGAGGAAATGAAAGGGAAAATAAGAAAATAAAAGAAAATGTGAGAAAATAAAGGAAAATATAGGAAAACGCAAGAAAATAAAGAGGAAAACAAAGGAAAACGTAAGAAAATAGAGGAAAATCAAGGAAAACATAAGAACAAAAGGAAAAAAAAGATAAACAGTAAGAAACATTAAAAAGAACGATGGCAATAAAAAGAAAAAGAAGAGAAAGACGAGACAAAACATAATAACTAACCACGAATTAAAAGAACACGTAGGAAAACAAAAGATCGACTTCATAATGGGACTCTTCAGGAAGGCAAGGAAAGATTATAATTACGCGGCGGTGATGTTGGAAGTTTAGCATTTGCATTTTGCGGTTCACGTTCGGAAATCAATGAATCCGCGCCGCGAGGAAAAGGGAACGTTGGTGTAGGAAGAGAGAAACGAAGGAAGGGATAAGCGGTAAGGGAAAAGGGAACGTTGGTGGAAGAAGAGAGAAACGAAGGAAGGGATAAACGGTAAGGGAAAAGGGAACGTTGGTGTAGGAAGAGAGAAACGAAGGAAGGGATAAGCGGTAAGGGAAAAGGGAACGTTGGTGTAGGAAGAGAGAAACGAAGGAAGTGATAAGCGGTAAGGGAAAAGGGAACGTTGGTGTAGGAAGAGAGAAACGAAGGAAGTGATAAACAGTAATGGATAAGGGAACGTTGGTGTAGGAAGAGAGAAACGAAGGAAGTGATAAACGATAAGGGAAAAGGGAACGTTGGTGTAGGAAGAGAGAAACGAAGGAAGTGATAAACGGTAAGGGAAAAGGGAACGTTGGTGTAGGAAGAGAGAAACGAAGGAAGGGATAAGCGGTAAGGGAAAAGGGAACGTTGGTGTAGGAAGAGAGAAACGAAGGAAGTGATAAGCGGTAAGGGGAAAGGGAACGTTGGTGAAGGAAGAGAGAAACGAAGGAAGGGATGAGCGGTAAGGGAAAAGGGAACGTTGGTGTAGGAAGAGAGAAACGAAGGAAGTGATAAACATTAAGGGAAAAGGGAACGTTGGTGTAGGAAGAGAGAAACGAAGGAAGTGATAAACGATAAGGGAAAAGGGAACGTTGGTGTAGGAAGAGAGAAACGAAGGAAGTGATAAACATTAAGGGAAAAGGGAACGTTGGTGTAGGAAGAGAGAAACGAAGGAAGGGATAAGCGGTAAGGGAAAAGGGAACGTTGGTGAAGGAAGAGAGAAACGAAGGAAGGGATAAGCGGTAAGGGAAAAGGGAACGTTGGTGTAGGAAGAGAGAAACGAAGGAAGGGATAAGCGGTAAGGGAAAAGGGAACGTTGGTGTAGGAAGAGAGAAACAAAGGAAGTGATAAACAGTAATGGATAAGGGAACGTTGGTGGAAAAAGAGAGAAACGAAAGTAATGATAAACAGTAAGGGATATTAAGTGAATGACGAGAAGAAGAAAGATCACGAGAAAGAAGAGAGATAAAGATGAAAAAGATGTAAAAAAATAATGAAGAAAAGGATGTAAATAAAAGAGAGTTGGTAGAAAGAGAGTAACGAAAATAAAGATAAACAACAAGGAAATAGTAAAATCGGAAAACGCATATGTTACTGATTTCTTCTTTTTTTCTTTCTTTACGTTGAGATATTAAGAAGGAAAAGAAAGAAAGAAGAAGATCAGAAAAAGTTTGCCAGAAAAATAATGAAAAAAAGAAGGAAATAGTAAAATCGGAAAACACAAATATTACCGAATTCTTCTTTTTCTTTCTTTAGGTTGAAATATTAAGAAGGAAAAGAAAGAAAAGAAAGAGGAGAGGAAAAAGATCGCCAGAAAATATAAGAAATAAAAAGGAAATAGTAAAATCGGAAAACACAAATATTACCGAAATCTTCTTTCTCTACGTTGAAATATTAAGAAGTAAAAGTAAAAAAAAAAGAGGAAAGGAAAAAGATCGCCAGAAAATAAAAGAAATAAAAAGGAAATAGTAAAATCGTAAAAAAAAATATCACCGAATTCTTCTTTTTCTTTCTTAACGCTGAAATATTAAGAAGGAAAAGAAAGAAAAAAAAAGAAGATAAGAAAAAGTTTGTCAGATATAGATTTACTTTTACGGTGTTTTCCAGCCGAGGCGAAATTAGGCTTCTTGAAACCGAGTCCTGATTAAAAAAAGGAAAAAAAGAAAACGGAGAAAACGGGGAAAAAAGTGCGTAAACTTGAAATTACATGCCCGTTTTCTTTCTTTTCGTTTTCTTCCTTTAAAGGGAAAACTACTTAAATTGGCCGTAAGGTTTGTTTGTAGGGCAATTTACGCTCTCTCTCTCTCTCTCTCTCTCTCTCTCTCTCTCTCTCTCTCTCTCTCTCTCTCTCTCTCTCTCTCTCACCTTTCGTTCTCAATTTCCTTTCCTCTTTCTCTCTTATTTTATGAAAAGTGTGAAAGAGAAAGGATATTGTCACTTCAGAATTTATGAGAGAGAGAGAGAGAGAGAGAGAGAGAGAGAGAGAGAGAGAGAGAGCAGTCAATTGAAAGGAAAAGTTTGCTGGAAAAGTCGGACCGAAGGAAAATTTGAAGGCAATAACAAAAGGGAGATAATGAGAGAGAGAGAGAGAGAGAGAGAGAGAGAGAGAGAGAGAGAGAAGAAAAACATTCACAAAAACATTTAACCAATCAGCCCGAAAACCAACCAACCAGACAGACAGTCAGACAGACAGACAGACAGACAGGCGTACAATTAACCAGTCAGAAAGGAAGAGAGAGAAAAAAATGCAGACAATTAGAACAGAACAGAATAGGAAAACAGACAAATTTACATACAAACAACCTCTGAGATGAACACAAATAGACAGACAGACAGACAGGAGGAGACAGACATCCGGTAAACAAAACTAGAAGATAATAATAGATAAAAAGGACAGACGAACAGACAGACAGACAGACAGATTTAAAGGGAAACCAAACATGCATTCACACAAACAAAGATAGATAAGAAAACAGACATACAAACACACACAAACAGACATAGACAGACAGGAAAACAAAGACACAGATAGACACACACATACATACATACACACATACATACATTCATAGACAGACAGACAGACAGACAGACAGACAGGCATCGCGGTGAAGTCAAACAGCCTGAGCTAAAAGTTGTTTGCTTATCCATAGATTGAAGGGGAAGCGTCAATGCGTCTGCAAACAGAGAGAGAGAGAGAGAGAGAGAGAGAGAGAGAGAGAACAAAAGTCAACATCCTCTCCGCCAAACCACGTTCCACAGGCATAAACATTTTCTCGCTTTTCAATATTCTCTGTTTACCTTGTTTGGGAGTGACGGCCAGGAGGAGGAGGAGGAGGAGAGCGAAGAGGAGGGGGAGAGCGAAGAGGAGATTAAAGAAGCAAAAGAGGACGAAAAGGAGATTGAGGAAGAGAAGGAGGAGGAGGAGGAGGAGGAGGAAGAGGACTCAAGGGCACAGGATGAGAGTGAGGATTGTTATGAAGACGGAGGAGGAGGAGGAGGAGGAGGAGGAGGAAGAGAAGGAAATAGAAGAGGAAGAAGGAAGATAGAGAGAGAGAGGAATAAGATACTTTTTTCCATTATTTTTATCTATCTCTCTTCCACTCTTCCCTCCTCTTCCTCTTCTCTCCTTCCTCCTCCTTCCCTCCTTTACTTCCTCCTTCCCTCCTTTACCTCCTTCTCTTCTTTTCTCCTTCCTTCTTCCTCTTCTTCCCCTCCTTTCCTTCCCCCCTTTCTCCCCTTCTCTCCTATTCACCTTTTCCTTCCTCTTCCTTCCTTCCCTTTCCTTTTTCCCTTCTCTTCTCCTTCTTTTCTTCCCTCCCTTCCTTCTCTCCATTCCTCTCCTCTCTCCTTCCTTACTTCCCTCCTACTTTTTCCTCCTCCTTCTATACCTCCTCTCTCTTTCCTTCTCCCCCTCCTTCCTTCCTTGTCTCCCTCCTTTCTTCCTTACTCTTTTCTCCTCCTCTTCTTCCCAAACTTCCTCCTTCTTCAATACTTTCTCTCCTTTCCTCCCTTCTTCCCTCCCTCCCTTTCCTCCTTACTCTTTTCTCCTCCTTCTTCCCAAACTTTCTCCTCCTTCAATACTTCCTCCCTCCCTCCCTCCCTTCCTCCTTTCTCTCCCTTTCCTCCATCTCTTTAATATTAACAAGATTCAGTGTCGCTCTCAAGTAGAATTTTAACTCCACACAGCAGCGGTTTCCTCCACTCTCCCTCCCTCCCTTGCCTCCACTTTCCCTCCCTCTCCCTTCCTCTACTCTCCCTCCCTTTTCTCCGTTATTGGTCTCTCAGCTTCTTACCTTAATGTCCTTATCTCCCTTTATCTCCCTCTCTCCCTTTGTCTATCTATCTATCTATCTGTCTGTCTATCTCCCTTTTTCTTCCTTTTTTTCCCTTCTCCCTTTCCACAACTTTATCCATTTCCTTCTTTCCTTTCCTTTCTTTTTCTTGCCCTCCCTTCCTTCCCTTCCTCCCTCTTAACTTCTTCCTCCTTCCTTCCTCCTTTCTCTCCCTTCCCTCCCTCCGTCCCTCCCTCCCTCCCTCCCAAGCTTGCTGACTCCACCGCCTTCATCAGCAAAATCAGCAATATCATCACTAAGAGAGAGAGAGAGAGAGAGAGAGAGAGAGAGAGAGAGAGAGAGAGAGAGAGAGGAGAGAGGAGAAGGACTTAGCTGTTTTTTTCTTTCTTTTTCTTTCTTGAGAGAGAGAGAGAGAGAGAGAGAGAGAGAGAGAGAGAGAGAGAGAGAGAGAGAGAGAGAGAGAGAGAGAGAGAGAGAGTTTCTGCCTGAACACAAGCACGTAGGCACTTCGTTACTGACACACACACACACACACACACACTGAATAGAGTTTGGAGAGAAGTAATTTAATGAACTAATTCACTACAACAAACTTACTCTCGTCTCTCTTACAGCGAATTCATTATAAAAGTAGTAGTAGTAGTAGTAGTAGTAGTAGTAGTAGTAGTAGTAGTAGTAGTAGTAGTAGTAGTAGTAGTAGTAGTAGTAGTAGTAGTAGTAGTAGTAGTAGTAGTAATGATAATGGAAAAAGATAAAATTAAGAGAATGTATCGAAGGAGGTGTCTCTCTCTCTCTCTCTCTCTCTCTCTCTTCTCTCCACGTTCCCTTTTTCCCTCCTTCCTTTCCTTCCCTTTCATCTCTCCCTTTCTCTCTTCTCTCCATCCTGAGGGAGAGAGAGAGAGAGTTAGAGAAAGAAAGAGAGAGGGAGGGAGGGATGAAGGAGGGTGGAAGAGTATGGGGACAAAAGGAGAGAGAGAGAGAGAGAGAGAGAGAGAGGTAAGCATGTAAGAGAGAGGTTTAGATGAGTTTTTGGCTTTAGGGAGAGAGAGCATAATGTGAACAGTATCTCCCCTTCCATACATCCTCACACACACACACACACACACACACACACACACACACACACACACACACACACACACACACACACACACACACACACACACACACACACACACACACACACACACACACACACACACACACACACACACACACACACACACACACACACACACACACACACACACACACACACACACACTGTTCTATTAATTAGTGAACTTTTTCTTTCATATTCTCGTCTCGCCTTTCGTAATTAGTTTCTTTTGTTCTTTTCTTCCCATTCATTAATATATTTATGTCTCCTCCTCTTCCTCCTCCTCCTGTGTGTGTGTTCGTGTGTGTGTGTGCGCCATAAATCTCGACATGGACGTATTGTATTTTTTTCTTCTTCGTTTCTTATTTTTCTTCAAGCGTGTTCCATTTTCTTCCTGTGGTTCTTCTGGCTTATTGGATTGGAGATGAAGGAGGAGGAGGAGGAGGAGGAGGAGGAGGAAAGGGTGAGGAAAATATGAAAGAGTTGCGGATGACACGAAGAAAATTGTGGAGGAGGAGGAAGAGGAGGAGGAAAAGCAAAGGTAAAGGAGTAGAAGAAGAAGAAAAGGAGGAAGAGGAGGAGGAGGAGAAGGATGAGGATGAGCAGGATGGGTAAATATGAGTAGGCGAGGTTGTGCATTACATAAAACTGGGGAAGAGGAGGAGGAGGAGGAGGAGGAGGAGGAGGAGGAGGTGGAAAAAAAAAGAGTAACGCAATGGAAAGAGAGGAAAGAGGAGGAATAAGAGAATGAAGTTTAGGAGGAGGAAGAGGGAATACATAGGAATACATAGGAAGAGCAGACACCAGAAGACCTATCGGTCTATGGCGAGGGTGTCTGTTTACTACCGCTACTACTAGTAATCTACGTGTGGTAGGACAGGACAGAAAAGATGAAGGCTCCTCCCCACCCACCTCTCCCTCCGGCAACGTGCCGGCAGGAAATAGTTAGAAGAGAACACCATGTACCTTTAAGGAAGAAAGGGACATGGAAATTTTACTTTAAAGAGAGAAATAAGAGGAAATTACTACCCTTAACTTGCACTACTGGTAACCTAAGCTGTGGGGGAAAATAACTTCATTACATAAGAACATAAGAACATACAGGGAGGCTGGAAGAGGCCGAGTGGCCTACACAGGGCAGCCCCAGAATACCCCCTAATACTCACGATGGGTGAGGTGTAGTTTCAGGGGCACAGGTGGAGGCTTGATCCTCGTTTTACCGGCGGTACTAGGCACGGCACCAGAAACCTGTCACCTTACTGCACCCACACCTCACTCCACCTGTCATGCGGACATTAACTGTTGCTTTACTCTATTGTTGACTTTCTCTATTTGAAATATAGGTTGTGGGGGAGAATTATATGAATATAGGTTGAGGTCTTGCTGCATTCTGTCTGAAAACATGCGAAAAAGGGTCAGTATAATCTTATATCCCTGAAGTACTTATCCAAAGAAGACTTAAAGCTATTGATACTCTGTGCGCTAACTACTGACGGTGGGAGTCCATTCCAGTGATCGACGACTCTGTTATTGAAAAAACTTCTATACACCAATGTGTTACATCGATTTCCCTTTAACTTCATACCGTTGCTGCGTGTTCTTGTGTTGGTGTCTCTCTAAAGTAGACTATCCGGGTTAATGTTGTCGAATCCATTAAGGATTTTGAACACTTCAATTAAGTCCCCTCTTATCCTTCGCTTTTTTAGGGAAAACATATCTAAACGCTTTAAACGCTCGTCATATGGCAAGTTTCGGAGCGCTGGAATTTGTTTGGTTGCTCGTCGCTGTATCCTTTCTAGCAAAACTTGATCTTTGATATAGTTCGGTGACCAGAACTGAACGGCGTATTCTAGGTGTGGTCTTACAAATGCTAAATATAATCTCTTCATAAGTTCGGGTAATTTATAATCAAAGTTTCTTGATGGTAATCCTAACATCATATTGGCTTTTTTACTCGCTGCAGAACATTGATCACAGGGAGGAAGAGGAAGGAGGAGGAGGAGGAGGAGGAGAAGGAAGAGGAGGAGGAGGAGGAGGAGGAGGAGGAGGAGGAGGCGCGTCGAACAAGCCATAAATGAATCCTATCAAATACTGAGTAAACTTTGTGATATTGGAACTCTCTCTCTCTCTCTCTCTCTCTCTCTCTCTCTCTCTCTCTCTCTCTCTCTCTCTCTCTCTCTCTCTCTCTCTCTTTTATGGTCTTAGTTGCTGTGTTTACTTTGCTATAATGAGAAAAGGTTTGATATCAAGTACTCCTCTTCCTCCTCCTCCTCCTCCTCTTCCTCTTCCTTTTCCTCCTCCTCCTCCTCCTCCTCTTTTCATCGTCCTCTTCCCCCTTTATTCATTCTCCTGCTTTCTTATTTTCCTGCTTTTTTTCTTTTCCTTGCATCATTAAAACACACACACACACACACACACACACACACACACACACACACACACACACACACACACACACACACACACACACACACACACACACACACACACACACACACACACACACATACACACGTACACACTTTTTGGTAGAAGTTCTTACCTGAAGCTCATTAGCGGCCCTGCCAGGTGAAGGGGGGGAGGGGGTGGAGGGGGGGTGGGGTGGAGGAGTGGAGGGAAGGAAGTGGAGGGGAAGGAGGAATTGGAGTGGTGTGGAGTAGCTCTTGTCTCCTTTCTCTCCTCCTCCTCCTCCTCCCACTTTCTCTCTCTCTCTCTCTCTCTCTCTCTCTCTCTCTCTCTCTCTCTCTCTCTCTCTCTCTCTTGGCACAGTAACCCATTTTCTCAATTTTTTTTTCTTTTTTTCTTTTCTTTTTTTTTCGCTTTCTTTTATTTATCCTTTCCTTCCTCTCTCTCTCTCTCTCTCTCTCTCTCTCTCTCTCTCTCTCTCTCTCTCTCTCTCTCTCTCTCTCTCTCTCTCTCTCTCTCTCTCTCTATCTCTCTCTCCCTCTCTCTCCTCTCTCTCTCTCCTCCTCCTTCATCTCCTCCTCCTCTTCCTCCTCCTCCTCCTCCTCCTCCTCCTCCTCCTCCCCCTCCTCCCCCCTCCCCCCCCTGAAGTGGTCACCCCCGAACATCTAGTAATTGAGGGATAGATCAATACATGTGTAAGATCCTTTTTAGTTAGAGGTCACCCCCCCCTTCACCCTCCTCCCCCTCGCCCTCTCTCTCTCCCCTTCCTCTTTTTCTTCTCTACTCTCTCTTCTCTTTCCTTCATCTCCTCCTCCTTCTTATCCTTAATTCCCTTTCCATTTTCTTCATATTCCTGTTTTTTGTTTTCTTTTTCTCCTTTTTTTCTTCTCCTTGTCTTCATTCTTCTCTGTTTCTCTCTCTTCTCTCCCTTCTTTCCTCCTCCTCCTCCCTCCTTTCTCTCTCTTCTCTCCCTTTCTTTTTCCTTCTCCTCCCTTATTTCTCTCTCTTCTTTCTTCGTTTTTCCTTCTCCTCCTCTCTTCTTTCTCTCCGTTTCCATTCCTGTTGTTTTCTTTTATTTATTTTCTCCTTTCCTTTCCTCCTTACTTCACTTCTTCCTTTCTTTCTCTCTACTCTCCTTTCCTTCTTTCTTCTCCTCTTCCTCCTTCTTCCCTCATTCTCCTCCTATTCCTCCTTTCATCCATTCATCCATCTTTCTGTCCTACGTTTGTTGTATATTTTCCATTCTCCTTCCTTCTCTTTTTTTGGGTTCCTCCTTCTGTCTCTTCTTCCTTCTCTCTCTTCTTCCTTTCTTTCTTTTCTCTTCCTTCTACCCATCTCATTTCTTGTTCCTGTTGTTTTGTTTCTTTTTCCTTTTTCTCCTTTCCTCCTTTCTTTCCTTCCTTCCTCTCCTTTTTTCCTTTCTTCTCTCTTCCTTCTATCCATTTCCTTTCTTGTTCCTGTTTTTTTCCTCCTTTCCTTCTTTCTTTCCTTCCTTCCTCTCTCCTTCTTCTTCCCCTCTCCCTCTCTTCTCTCCCTCCCCCTTTTACCGCCCTTTATTCATTCATCTCTATTGCTTCCGTTATTTATCACCCTCTTCTCCTTCCCTTCCTTCTTCCCTCCCTTCTCTCCCTTCTCCCTTTTCTCTCCCCTCCTTCATTCATCTCGTTCTATCTCTCCCTCTAGTCTTTTATCTCCATTTTTATTACCCTTTCTACTTCCCTCCATTTTTTCTCTCCCTCCTTTCTCTCCCTCCCTCCCTCTCTCTCCCTTCCATTCATCTTTGTTTCTCCCTCTCCCTTTTTTTCTATTTTCCATTTTTTGTTTCTTTTTTCTCCATTCCCTTTTTTTATCAATTTTATTTTAGTCTCCCTTCGTTTCTTCTCTTATCCTTCCTCCCTTTTTATCTCCTTCCTCCCTTGTATGTTCTCTCCGTTTATCTCTCTCTTGCAATATTCTCTCTTTCTCTTTATCTCTCTTTTCTTTATTTTCTCTATGCATTCCTTTCTCTCTCTCTCTCTCTCTCTCTCTCTCTCTCTCTCTCTCTCTCTCTCTCTCTCTCTCTCTCTCTCTCTCTCTCTCTCTCTCTCTCTCTCTCTCTCTCTCTCTCTCTCTCTCTCTCTCTCTCTCTCTCTCTCTCTCATTCGTTATCTCCTTTCCTTCTATTTCTCTTTTTCTTCCTTTCTTTCTTCTTTTGATTTTCCTTTTCTTTTCATTTTCTTCTTTTTTTGTTCTTTCTTTTTTTTGTTCTTGTTCTCCTTCCTCTTCCTCCTCCTCCTCCTCCTTTTCTTTTTGCTTCATTTTCTTTTCTTTTTTATTTCTTCTCCATTGTTATTGTTTTTAGTTCTCCCTCTTTCTTATTCTCCTTCCTCTCCTCTTCCTCCTCCTCTTTGTCTTCATTTTCTTCCCATTTTCGTTATTGTTTTCTTCCTCTTTCTTATTTCTATTCTTGTTCTCTTTGTTCTTCTTCAGCCTCCTCCTCCTCCTCCTCCTCCTCCTCCTCCTCCTCCTCCTCCTCCTCCTCCTCCTCCTCCTCTTTTTCTGGTACCGTTTGCACCATTGTCATTCTTTATTCTCTTCTTCCTCCTTCTTCCCTCCGGTTCTCCTTTATCCCTATTCTCCTTTGATCTCATTCTATTACCCTCTCCCTCCTTTCCTCAATCCTCCTTCCCTCCTTTGCTCCCTTCTTTTATTCCTGCTCTCGTAAATTCTCTCTTCCTTTCGCTTCTTCTTCTTCTTCTTCTTCTTCTTCTTCTTCTTCTTTCCTATATTCGGTTCTTCGTTTATTTCCTTTTCCCTTCCTTCGTTCTTTGATTTAGTTAGTTTTCTCTTTCTCTCTTCTTCTTGCTTTATTTTTGGCTTTCTTTCTTTCCTGTTTTATTTGTTTTATTTATTTTTATTTTTTTCCCTTTTCTTTTTCTAAATTTTTGTTTGTTCTTTCTTTTCTTCACCTCTTCCTTCCTTCCTTCCTTTCTTTCTTTCTTTCTTTCTTTCTTTCTTTCTTTTTTTCCTTCGCCTTCCTTCCTTTCTTTCTTTCTTTCTTTCTTTCTTTCTTTCTTTTTTTCCTTCTCCTTCCTTCCTTCCTTCCTTCCTTTCATTTTATTGTTATTTTTCTTCCCCTTCCTTTCTTCCCCTCTTACTTCCTGTCTTCCTTCCTCCCTTCCTCCCTTTACGCCTTCCTATATTTCCTCTTTTCTTTCTTCCTTCCTTCCTTCCCTCCTTCCTTCCTTCCTTAATCCAATCCTTCCTTCCTTCCTTCCTTCCTTCCTTCCTTCCTCTTTTCCTTCCTTCCTTCCTTCCTTCCTTCCTTCCTTCCTTCCTCCAATCCTTCCTTCCTTCCTCCCGTCCTTCTTTCCTTCCTCCAATCCTTCCATCATTCCTTCTTTCGTTCCTTTTTTACTTCCTCTCTTCCTCACTTCCTTCCTTTACCTCAACATTATTTCCTCTTTCCTGTCTTCCTTCCTTCCTTTCTTCCTTCCTTCTGTCCTTCCTTCCTTCCTTCCTTCCTTCCTTCCTTCATTTTTATATGTCTTTTCTTCCTCTTTTTTCCCTTCCTCTTTAACTTCCTTTCTTCCATTCCTTCCTTCCTTCCCTCCTTCCTCCCTTCCTTCCTTCCTTCCTTCCTTCCTTCCTTCCTTCCTTCCTTCCTTCCTTCCTTCCTTCCTTCCTTCCTTCCTCCCTTCATTCATTCATTCATTCATTTTTATATGTCTTTTCTTCCTCTTTTTTTTCCCTTCCTCTTTAACCTCATTTCTTCCATTCCTTCCTTCCTTCCCTCCTTCCTTCCTTCCTTCCTTCCTTCCTTCCTTCCTTCCTCCTTCCTTCCTTCCTTCCTTCCTTCCTTCCTCCAATCCTTCCTTCCTTCCTCCCTCCCTTCCTTCCTTCCTTCCTTCCTCCTTCCTTCCTTCCTTCCTTCTTTCCTTCCTCAAATCCTTCCTTTCCTCCGAACTTTCTTCCTTCCATTTATCTTCACAGCCAAGCTCATCTTTGCCTTGTCATTATCCTCCTCCTCCTCCTCCTCCTCCTCCTCCTCCTCCTCCTCCTCCTCCTTCTTCTCCTCCGTCTCCTTATTGTATTTTCTTCTTGCACTTTATTTTTCATTTTCTTGGCGTTTCTATATTTTTTATAATTTTGTTTTTCTCTCTTTTTCTTTCTTTTTCCTTTCTTTCGCTCCTTTTCTTCCTTTGTTTTCTTTCTCTCTTTCTTATTTTCTTTTTCTATCTGTTTTTCTTTTTTCTTTTTCTTTTCTTCCTTTCCATTTTTTCATTCTTTCTCTCTGTCTTTCTCTTTTTCTTTTTCTATTTTTCATTTTTCTTTGTTTTTCATTCATTATTTCTTTCTTTTCTTCCTTCTCTCTCTCTCTCTCTCTCTCTCTCTCTCTCTCTCTCTCTCTCTCTCTCTCTCTCTCTCTCTCTCTCTCTCTCTCTCTCTCTCTCTCTCTCTCTCTCTCTCTCCTCCCTCCCTCCCTCCCTCCTCCTCTCTCATAACCTGCCAATATCACGCGTCTGGTCTCGTCTTTCAACCAATAGAAACTCGACTTGTCTCCACCAATCACGAAGCAGCAGCCGTGACTCCCGACCAATAGGGTGACAGCATCGCTTCCGCACCTCCTCGACGCCAGCCAATCAAATTTGAGGGATCTTTGACGCCGGGAAATCATTGCACGAGGGTTTTTAGCGCCGGCCAATCAGATGTCGAGGGTTTTTGAGAGTAGCCAATCAGGGTAAAGGGTTGCCAGGCGTTCCGTCCAATGGCTGTCAAGGTTTTTTTTTCTTCGTCTTCGGGAATGAGAGGAGAGGAGTGTTTTGTGTTTCGTCTTGTTGTTGTTGTTGTTGTTGTTGTTGTTGTTGTTGTTTTCTTTTTTTTTTGTTTTCCTTCTTGTTTTTCTTGATTGTTTTTTCTTTTTTTTTGTTTATTATTTGTTCTTTTTGTTTGTTTTTCTTGTTCTTGTTTTTCTCTTTTTATTTGTTTTCTTGTTATTGTTTTCCTCTTGTTTTTCTTGCTTTTGTTTTCTTGTTTTCCTCGTGTTTTTCCGGTTTTCCTATTTTCCTTGTTTTTTTGTTTTCTATTTTTCTCTATGCATTCCCTTCTCTCTGATATTCCTTCTTTCGTTCTCTTTATTTCCGTTCCTTCATTTCATCTCTATATCCATCTCTTTCATTTTTACTCTCTTTGTCAGTCTATCTATCTGTCTATCTATCTATCTATCTATCTATCTATCTATCTATTCCTTTCTCGCATTGATTATCTCCTTTCTTCCTCTCACTTATTTTTTTCCTTTCCTTCTCCTCCTCCTCCTTGTCTTTTTTCTCCATTTTCTTCATTTTCGACGAGTCAAGAAAATCCGACCTCGCCTTTTCATCCTTTTCCTTCCGCTCAACCAACAAGATTCAAACACACACACGTTTTGTTGTAAAGGTTCCAACACTGTCGAGACCAAACTAATAGGATCAAAAGGGAGTTCGAATTCAAGTAAAGGGAATTCAAGCCGTTCTTTATAGGATTTAATAGCCTTTGGGCCGAGAGATTTTCCTATAGCCATCGAGGTCTTGCTGGAAAAGGATTCGTTAGTCGTGAAGGTCGTCTTAAATGCATCAAAAGGGACTGGAAATGGTATATAGAGGATCGAAGCGGGTTTAAATTGGTCAAGGGTTTTATATTTGTCAAGGCTGATGGAAGGTGAGGAAAGAAAATAAATAAAAAAGGAATTGAAGACGAAAAAAAGAAGAAAAGAGAATAAAAAGAGGAAGAAAGTGGAAAAGAGAAAGAACCAGAAAAAATAGAGGAAAAAACAAAATGAACTGGAAACGATAGAAAAAAGAGAATCTGATACAAGGAGAAATAGAATCAGATGTAAGGAAAAGAGAATCCGAAACCTTTAGAAAAAGAGATAAAGAAAATCCGAAACGTTAAGAAAAAGAGAAAAAATCCGAAACGTCAAGGAAAAAGAGAAAGAAAATTCGAAACGTTTAGAAAAAGAGAAAAAGTCCGAAACGTCAAGAAAAAAGAGAAAGGAAATTTGAAACGTTAAGGAAAAGAGAGAAAGAAAATATAAAGTGTTAAGGAAAAGGTAATCCAAAACTTTAAGGAAATAAGAATCCGAGACGTTAAAAAGAAATAAAATTAAAATCCAAAACGCTAATGAAAAGATAATCCAAAACGTTAAGTAAAAGAAAAAAAAAAGAAAATCCGAAACGTTACGAAAAAGAAAATCAAAACACTGAGAAAAAAAAAATTGGACTTCATGCTTTAATTAACCATTCAACGCCCGTTTAAGAGACACTAAAGAGCCGGTAATCAGTGTTTCATAACTGTGAATTAAAATCTTTGCAACCTTCCTGTAACCGACGCCGAGGAGGATAGACTTAATTTTAATCCCGTATAAGCCATTCATTATCCGGTTAGACCACAAAACCTAAACAAAGATACGTGTTGCCATCTTATAAGCATTGAGATCGTAATTGAAGAAGGGGATTGGAATATAAGTTCGTGAATCACCCAAAGCCTTTTAAACTGTACTGAGACGTCTAATAAGTGCAGACTAATACCTTTAAATTTCATAGTTGTTTAACCCGGTAGCTGCGGGGATCATGTTTTTCAAGGCCCCTCTAAGCGAGAAAAATGAGAAAAAATCATCACTCACACAAACCATTTCATAATAATATATCAACGCATTTGTGATCAGTTTATGCATCATCTATTTTTGGGGGTTTATATGATGGTAAAAATTTGGCCCGTCGCTGGTACACGGTAAAGCCACAAATTTTTAAAAGATCCCAAAATCATTCGGAATATGAAAAAATTACATAAGCGGTTAAACAAAACAGATAAAAGAACATAATATAGGTAAATGAATGCTCAGAACCGTTTAAAAGAACCAAGAGACATTCAAAACAACACGAAAGAACAAATAAAAAACATATAGGCCTAAAAAAAGAACTAATTTGAGATTCAGCCGCGCTCAGAACACCAACCCAAACCTTCTTAACCTAATCGCCGCGGGCCCCGAAAGTGTCTCGCCTCCACACCCAAGCAAAGAGGAAATTGGCCAATCATCTGTTAATGGCGCCGCCCGTTCCTTGGCCACAATACAGTAATGGCTCACACCCATTTCCAGGCCCTAATATTATAATGGGAAAATCGATAACGACCCAGCCACCCAATTAACGCCAAGGGAAGTTAATTTGTCGGTATATAAGAGTTGGATGGGAGTTTTCTGTCAGGCCGTTTCGTTCTTTATAGTCCTCCTCCTCCTTCTTCTCTTCCTCCTCCTCCTCCTTCATCTGTTTTCTTTTTTTTCTTTTCCTCGTCTTT